>NC_079453.1:45515976-45748476 GCF_903798145.1 Danio aesculapii
TGATCCTGTAACATGAGACGCATTCTGGGGACACTTGAGACCTATAATACATCTCATAAAAAAGCATAATAAGACCCTTTTAAAAGCCAGAACTTCTAGAGAAAGTTTGTCAGCAGTTTTTGCTCCTCTTCCCTGGAAATGCTTTCTTCAGCTACACATGATCTATTGTGCAATTGTGAAGGGTTATCATTTTTTTTCTCCCCTTCCTCATTTAGACGCAAGTGCCAGATGAAACTGTAAATAATGAAGTCGCAGGACCGGGTCCAAGTGGAGATTTCGAAATCCGCGAGAATGAGGTCCGCCAGGGCAATGATCTGGGGCGAGGCCGAGCGGTGCCCGGTGTGCCAGGAGAGCCAGATCTGACCGGAAACACAGTAGATGCTGCTGGAAGTTCAGCCGCACAGCTTCCACAGAAGAACATTCTGGAGAGGAAGGAGGTTTTGATAGGTGAGCCATGCCTGACACATTCAGAAAATACACACCGTCTTCATTTTTTAATTTCTGTCCATGAACCTGTCTGTCTGTCTGTCTGTCTGTCTGTCTGTCTGTCTGTCTGTCTGTCTGTCTGTCTGTCTGAGTTTTACTCAATAATTTGATTTGTGTAAAAGTATAACCCGCTAAGGATTTACTCAAGTTTATATTCAAGTAGAAAGTACTTGTATGTTCATTTATTTTGGTAGTTTTAAAAAATTTTATATAAAAAAATTACCAAAACATGCATTTATTATTATTATTATTATTATTATTATTAATATTATCATTATTTTATTATTTTTTTATCGCATGACATAAAATAACCAGTGTCAACATAGTGATTAGCACAGGTTAACATAGTGTTAACACTAATAATATATTGTTAAGACATTAAATGTAAATATTCCAATAAATAAAAATGGATATGGATACATTTATTGTTATTATTATTATTATTTTATTTATTTGTTTATTTATTTTACAGCATCACAAAATAATAACATCGTTATTAACACAGGATAACGTAGTGTTAACACTAAATAGTGTTTAAACATTAAATGTAAATATTCCAATAAATAAAAAAATTTATAACATTATTGTTGTTGTTATTATTATTTTTGTTGTTGTTGTTTATTATTATTATTATTATTATTAATAATATTAATAAAATTCCATTTTTTGTAGGATTGGTATCATCATTTGGCTTTACTGTCACTTTACAGTTGAAGTCAGAATTATTAGCCCCCCTGAATTATTAGCCCTCCTGTTTATTTTTTTTCCCCAATTTCTGTTTAACGGAGAGAAGATTTCTTCAACACATTTCTAAACATAATAGTTTTAATAACTCATTTCTAATAACTGATTTATTTTATCTTTGCCATGATGACAGTAAATAATATTTGACTAGATATTTGTCAAGACACTTCTATACAGTGACATTTAAAGGCTTAACTAGGTTAATTAGGTTAATTAGGCAGGTTAGGGTAATTAGGCAAGTTATTGTATAATGATGGTTTCTTCTGTAGACTATCGAAAATATATAGCTTAAAGGGGCTAATAATATTGACCTTAAGATGGCCAATTTTAGCTAAAATAAAACAAAAAAGACTTTCTCCAGAAGAAAAAATATTATCAGACATACTGTGAAAATGTCCTTACTCTGTTAAACATCACTTGGGAAATATTTAGAAAAGAAAAAACATTAAAAGGGGGCTAATAATTTTGACTTCCTTGCTGAATTAAAATTCTTAAAATACCAAATTCTTAAAAAAAACATTTGAACAATGGTGTAAATATTGCTCAAAACAGTATATTATAAAAGGATATTTCACAAACATCTTTAGTTATTAGCAGTTAGCAATCTTATTAACCGCAGTGTTTTGTTTAAAATGAAACAGTTCCAAATTGATTTATGCAAATTTAGATTATTGGGTTTACTGTGTCTTTAAGAACAGCCTGATGAGTTTAAATGTGTATAAATGTGAATTTTACAATAAATAAAAATAATGGATATTATTAAAATTCCATATTTTTGTAGGTTTCATAATGTCTGTTAATATAATGTCTTCTTCTTCTTCTTCTTCTTCATTATTGTTATTATTATTATTATTACACAAATAGTACATACCACAAATATCTTAAGTTATAAAGCTGTTAGCAATGTTATTATCCAAAGTGTTTTGTTTGAAATAATAGTTTTAGATTATTGCAGATTTAGATTATTGTGTGTACTGTGTCTTTAAGAACAGCCTGGCCTGTCTGATGTGCAGCCAGAGCCTCCAGTGGAGTTTATTTTAGCTCTCAGTGGAGAACACTCCTTCACCTTCTCTTCTGTGTTTGTTTATCTTCCTCTCCGTCTGTCCTCTTCTTTCTCTCCGTCATCTGATATGCTGTCTCTTTCTCCCTCAGCCATTCTGATTGGAGGACTGTTTGCCTTTGTATTTGCAGACTTCCTGGTCATAGGTAAAATACGTAGGAGTCGCAGGCTAGAGCGTCAAATTAGTCTGATTTTTAGCCCCTACTTTTCACATTTTACAGTTGATCTTTAGTTTAGAGAGGCCTAAACTCTCCCCGCCTTCATTTAAATGTGTTTTGTCTTTGTCTTTTTTGTTGTTGGTTTGCTTTTTATCATGCAGCTTGAAACATGAAATTGTTGTTGTCTTTTTACTGGTAATGCATTACTTGGCATCACTGATTGATGATATAAAATTTACATAATAAAGTGGGTTCACTGTCAATTTTATTTATTTTTAATGTGTTAAAATATAAAATTTAATATTCCAATAAATAAAAAGGAATATAATAATAATAATAATAATAATAATAATAATAATAATAATAATAATAATAATAATAATAATAATAATTATTATTATTATTATTATTAAAATTTCATGTTTTATTTTATGTTGTAGGTTGTGTATCTGTTAATATATAAACAGTAAATGCTTTTACTATTAATAATAATAATAATAACAATAACAATAATAATAATAATAATAATAATAATAATAATAATAATAATAATAATAATAATAGTTTAATAAAGTAGTTTTCTATTCATATAATAATATAAAAAAAATAATAAACCGTAGATCATAAATAATAAAGTGCAGGGATCAGTGCCAATTTCATTTATTTTTAATGTATTTAATCTTTAAATGTTTTCGTTACAATAAAATAATAAATAAAACTAATGAATATATTAATATTATAATTATTAAAATTTCATGTTTAATTTTTTTGTAGGTTTGGAATCATCTGTCAATATAATAAATAAACAGTAAATATAATTTATTATTATTATTATTATTAATAATAATAAAAAAATAAGTAATTAATCAGTTTAGTTAAAATATCCTAATTATATTATATATAAAAATAATGAAAAAAATTATCATAGATCGTAAATAATAATGCTCAGATCAGTGTCAATTTTATTGACGTATTTAATTAAATTAATTTAATTAAATGTATTCGTTACAGTGAAATAAAAAATAAAAGTAATAGATATCATCATCATTATTATTAATATTATTATTATTATTATTAATAAAAATAAGTAATTAATCGGTTTTGTTAAAAATACTAATTATATTATATATAATAATATAAAAATTATCATAAACCATAGATCATAAATAATAACGTGCAGGGATCAGTGTCAATTTTATACATTTTTAATGTATTTAGTCTTTAAATGTATACATTACAATAAAATAATAAATAAAATTAATAGAAATATTATTATTAATATTATTATTATTAATTAATTTCATGATCTTTTTTATTTTGTAGGTTTGGAATTGTCTTTTAATATAATATATAAACAGTAAATATAATTTATTATTATTATTATTATTATTAATATTATTATTATTATTAATAAAAATAAGTAATTAATCAGATTTGTTACAATATCCTAATTATATCATTTATAATAATAATAATAATGCAAAAAAACAATCATAGATCATAAATAATAAAGTGCAGAGATCAGTGTCAATTTTATTTATTTTTAATGTATTTAATCTTTAAATGTTTTCATTACAATAAAATAAAAAATAAAATTAATGGATATAATATTATTATTATCATTATTATTATTTATATTTTACTTTTATTACATAAAATTTGATGTATTGTCTGTTAATATATAAACAGTAAATATATTATTATTATTATTATTATTATTTGAAATAAGTAATGAATCAGTTTTGTTAAAATATTCTAATCATATTATATATAATAATAATAATAATAATATATATACATTTATAAACCATAGATCATAAATAATAAAGTGGGATTGATGTCAATTTTATGTATTTTAATGTATTTTATCATTCAATTGATTAATCACAATAAAATAATAAATAAAAATAATGGATATTATTATTATTATTATTATTAGCATTATCATTATCATTATTATTAAAAGGTAAGTTTAGTTTTATTGGTTGGAACTCATCTGTTAATACAATATATTAATATTATTCTTAAAAAATAGAGAAGCAGTTTTGTAAAAAAATAAATAAATACCATAAATTAACCCCAAAAGAAATTTCTGTGAGCTTGATTAAAATATAATTTAGTATCTCTTAAACTCCTGTGTCATTGATCCAGCGATAACGCTTGCAGATTTATGGATGCCAGAAGAGCACATAATTTCTGAAGTGCTCATAAATAATCAATGTCTGTTGTTGTTTCTCCAGCGGTGATCGTCGGAGGTGTAGTCGGCGCGCTCTTCGCCGCGTTCCTGGTAATGTTACTCGTCTACCGGATGAAAAAGAAAGACGAAGGCAGCTACACGTTGGAGGAGCCCAAACAAGCCACCGTCACCTACCAGAAACCAGACAAGCAAGAGGAGTTCTACGCCTAAAACTCCACATATTCATCGTCCTGCATCTCTCCGACCTCGTCCCGTCTCTATCTGACCCGTTTTTTTTAATCTCACACCTTTTCCTTTGATCCTTCCCTCGTTTCCCTCATGAGAGTGCCTCTCATTCCACAGACTCTGAACTTTCTTTTCCAAAAAACAAAAAAAGGAGAAAAAGATTAATGTAGAAACATAGAATTGTTTGTGGGTGGGGCTTGAGGTTGGGGGTGGGGCCAAAGGGGGACGTGGCAAACATGAGGGCGGGGCTTGAGTGTACACATACACAGAGAAGAAACTTTTTTAAGACATGTTATTATTGATATGTTTAGAATCGTTGACCTGGATTTTTTTTTGTTTGTTTCTTTCTTTGGGGGTTTTGTAAAGACAGATGTGCACAATATTACTCTCAAATTTAACATGGGAGATAGATGGAAGCATGAAAAAAAGACATTTGGGGTCATGGAGGGATTGTGCAAGTCAGAAAGAAGAGTTGCATGGCAGAAGTAGAGGAGAAATCTGAAGTCTATACTCGAAATGCTCTTCTGTCACCAAGGTCACGTTGTGTGGTGCCTTCCATTTCCCTGGTGCTAGAAACGCAGAGCGAGTATGTGTGTGTGTGTGTGTGTTTGCAATCGTACGACCCCAGCCTAGACACACACATACACACATACACAACCTGACTCCCTCTGCTGACGAAAGCATGACATTACTGTCCGAACAGGGAGCCCGAAACACGTACACACACAGCACATTAAAAACACTGAGCGTCCGCTGTGAGGGAGCGCATGCATAGAATCAGAGGACTAGCCTCTCCTCTGCTCTGTATAAAGACTTTAGTAATCATTAGTAATAATCAATAATATATCAGCAGCTCTGAAAGAAAGGAAAGCGGCGATCATAATATTCGTAGTGAAGGATATTATTATCTATTTAGCTGTGCAGTAAGGTTTTATCGGTGTAAATATCAACACAACTTTTGTTTTGGTCATGCTTTTAATCATGATATCGTAGTTCAAATTAAAACACATGCTATTGAAAAAATTCACATGGATGATTTTATATTTTAACCCCGGGAGGAATACTGACACCTTTGCTCGGTGGTTTAGTAGTTCTTGGTTTTGTTTTGAAGCACAAACGTTGGACATTTAGTTTGGAAGTTTCGCATACATGCCACACAAACTGCCCTGATGGACGGTCATGCTCGAGGTGGATGGTGTAGGAAAGTGTTGATGAGGATCTTGTGTGTTTTATGGGGGGGGGGGGGGTTGGGTTATTAGTGCTGTGGGTGACATATAAATGATAATTCAGTCAGCATTTACTCATCTTGGTGGTGCTTTAATGTCTTTCTTTTTGGGGTCTCCAGAAAAAGAAATTGTTAATTATGTTTTGCTCGCATTCATGTGTAGTTGTGTTAATTATTACGCTCTAAAAAACGCTGGTTTGTCTTAATCCAATGTTGGGTCAAATATCAACGAATTCAACATTGGGTTAATATTATAATTAAATTTAAATAACAATTTTTTTAACCCAACACACTCAAAAAAAAAAAAAACTTGCTGCTTTTTCAAACTATTTATCTAAAATAAGTTGAAAAAACACAATTCTTAAGGTTATTTTGGAGATAACTGAAATGCTTTGTTCAATTGATTCAAAACAATTAAGTTAACCTAATCCGTGTTGGGACAACATGAAAAAACTGTGTGGAACCCAATATCTTTTACAGTGTTGGGTCAAATATGAATCAACTGCACTTTAAAAATGCTGGGTTCCACACAATTCCTTCATGTTGTCCCAACACAAATCGATTAAGTTAACTTAATTGGTTTTACAAATTTAAGTGGATTGAACATAAGATAAAGTAAATTAAGCCAAAAATCCTTAAGAATTGTGTTGTTTTAACTAATTTTAAGTAGTTTGAACAAGCAGCAAACGTCATTTTTTTTTAATGTTGTTAATTACGTTCTGCTTGCATTTATTCATGTATTCATGCTGGGTGGTCTTAATCCAATGTTGGGTCAAATATCAACAAATCAAACATTAGGTTAATTTTATAATTAAATTTAAATGACACTATTTAACCCAACACACACAAAAAACAACAGCTCTTGTTGCTTTTTAATTTAAAATAAGTTGAAACAACACAGTTCTTAAGCTTTTTTAAAAACAACTTAATTGTTTTATGTTCAATCCACTTACATTTGTAAAAATTAAAGTTAACTTAATCGATTTGTGTTGAGACAATATGAAGGAATTGTGTTTAACCCAGCATTTTTTACAGTGCAGTTGGGTTTGTTCATATTTGACCCAACACTGTAAAAAATGCTGGCCTCCATACAGTTCCTTATTGAGGAATTTGTGCGTTTTCTGGGGAGCTACTGGAGTTTTCTGAATGCACAGAGAATAATGAGAAAGTCAAGATTGTTTTTATTTTCCACCAAATCAAATTAAAGACCTCCAAAACACTTATAATATACAACACATCCCATTGAACTATGTCTATGATTTATTGGTTTAAGCCAGGCATGTCCAGGCTCGGTCCTGGAGGGCCGGTGTCCTGCAAAGTTTAGTTCCAACCCCAATTGGACACACCTGGGCTAGCTAATCAAGCACTTACTAGTCTTTCCAGAAACATCCGTGCAGGTGTGTTGAGGCAAGTTGGAGCTAAAATCTGCAGGACACTGGCCCTCCAGGACAGAGTTTGGACACCCCTGGTTTAAGCAAACCTTAAAGGGATAGTTCAGCCAAAAATGAAAATTTACTCACTATTTGAGTTGAAGAAAGCTAAAAACCATCATTGACTTCCACAGTAGAAAAACAAATTGAAGTCATTGGTTGCAGGTTTCCAGTTTTCTTTAAAATATCTCCTCACATTGGGTTTAACAGAAAAAAGAAAGTCAAACAGGTTTGTAACAAGTAACGGGTGAGTAAATGATGACCGTAATTTTATTTCTGGGTGAACTGTCCCTTTAAGACTATCATTTTCTGAGTTTGTCAGATTCAAATGTGGTGCTACTAGAGTTTTTTGAATGCACAGAGAATAATGAGAAAGTCAAGATTGTTTTTATTTCCCACCAAAACAAATTAAAGACCTCCAAAACACTTATAATATACAACACATCCCATTGGCCATTCCTAGGATACTTTTTCATTGGTTTAAGCAAACCATAAAGGGATAGTTCACCCAAAAATAAAAATGTACTCCCTATTGAGTAAATGATGACCGTATTTTCATTTCTAGGTGAACTGTGCCTTTAAGACACTCATTTTCTGAGTTTGTCAGATTAAACTGTTGTGCTAGAGTTGCTCAGAGAATAATGAGAAGGCAAGATTGATGTTTTGTTTCTCAAATTAAAGACCTCCAAAACACTTATAACATACAACATGTCCCGTTAGACCATTTCTAGGAGACTTTTTCATTGGTTTAAGCCAGTGTTTCCCAACCCTGTTCCTGGAGGCACACCAACAGTACATATTTTGGATGTCTCCGTTATCTGACCTATTAACTTCAGGTTTTGGAGTCTCTTCTGATGTTATGATAAGATGATTCAGGTGTGTTTGATTAGGGAGAGGTTGAAAATGTGGACTGCTGGTGTGCCTTCAGGAACAGGGTTGGGAAACACTGGTTTAAGCAAACCCTAAAGACATAGTTCAACAAAAAATGAAAATTTATTCACAATTTAAATTGAACGGATATTTTGAAGAAAGCCGAAAACCTTCATTGACTTCCACAATAGAAACACAAATACTATGGAAGTCAATGATTATCGGTTTCCAGCTTTCTTCAAAACATCCTCTATTGTGTTCAACAGAAGAAAGAAACTCAAACATGTTTGGAATATGTAAATGTTAAGAAAAAGACAACAGTATATTAATTTTTGGGTGAACTGTCCATTTAAGATGCTATTATATGAATGAGCATAAAAAAATCTCCTCTTCAGGTCCCAAAAAGAAAGAAAGGCATTAAAACAAAGCCACAATGAATAAATGATGACTTAAAAATGTCATTTTGGGTTCAACGATCACTGCTCCGGGAGGGAAAATAACACATCTAACATAAAGATATCCAAGCTGAAAGCCTTTAAACAAGAGCGATAAGGAATTATCATTTTATTTCCTCTGTTATCATTCTTACGCCAGGATACATTAGAGTCAGAAAAAACAAACGTCTAGAAATGCATGAATTAGCAATAACAAGCGATCAACAACAGACTCTGTGGTTGACATGCTCCGAATGTATGTGACATGTCGTGTGGTGTGACGTCAGTGTTATTCGCAGCTGTAAAATGACATTACTCGTCTTGAACACATATCATTTTAATAAATATCTGTGCTATAGTGAATATCCGGGATGGTAGTGCTCAGTATCAGCCACCCCCTCTCCCAAAAATTCCTTTTTTATATCCACAGTAATGAAGAATTAAACCCAAATGCATTTATAAACACAGTCGCTGAGGGTAAAGCTGCCATAACACTGAAAACCTGACATCCAATAACGCTTCCTGTTATATCACAGATCCTGCGTCCAGAATGCATGATGATTCATTTTTTGTGTGTGTGTGTGTGGAAAAATCGACACTCAAGCATATCGGAGGTAGTGTGAGCACATTCAAGACACACTGCAATCGTACAGGGTGCACTGTTAAATAATATCTGTTAATTAATAGCTTCTGTATTTGGTGATTCACAAGTGTTTACTGTTTATTTATGGTTGTGAATTGCATTATGGGACTTTGATCTCTGCTCGGTCGACTTTTAATGTTGAAATTCAACTCAAAACGGCTTTTGTTGACACTTTAGTGGTTTGAGATAATACATAAGAAACAATATATAGTGAAATACGTCTGTAGAATAACAGAAAATGTACTGGCAGCTTATTACCAGGTATTTGTACCATAATATACAACACCAACCCAGACGATATATCACTTCAAACTGTTAAAAATATCAATAAAAGCTTTTGGCGGAAAGATCAAGGTCCCATAATGCAATTCATAAGCATAAATAACTAAGTGAACCACAAAATACAGCAAATGATCAATTTACAGATATTTATTTTACAGTGTGTTTGTACTTCAGTCTAAGATTGTAACGTCACACCTGTAGATATATTGAATATTGTACTATATCCTGACAGTGTGCGAGATCTCCTGCGTATGTGTGAATTTGGGCTTGTTTTAAATCATTTGCAAGTGTGTCTCACTCCCCAATTGTTCTTCCATTTTTTTGTTGGGGAGGGGCTTTGTATGTACATACATACATACATACTTGTCTCTCCCTGCACTTAAAATTGCTATATTTGACACTGACAATTGCACAAACACACCAAACATGTTACTTTGTATATCACAGCCTCGGCCTTATAAATGGGACCTTGAGGGATTTCTGACCCGTCACAGCACACCTTTGATTAAATTACTATAGTAAGAGCCAGTCTCCTGGACATGGGGGTAAATTTTCAAACCGATAATCGGTTTGCCTGATATGTTTTTTAACCGATATTTATTTGGTTATCTATTGTTTGGTGGAAAATTACACAAATTAGATGTCTTAAAAAGAGAGAGAGAATGATTGTCATCACTTTATAGGATGTTCACATGGTAAACTTGTAAATGTATGCATAACTAATACATTTTTTACATTAAACAGTGAGAAATAAAGCATTTTTAGCCTTTTTTTAATGCTAGTGGTCTTTAAATAACTAACCATAACAAACAATAATAGACAAAATGCAGTTTGATGCGTTTATAAATTGTAGTTTATCTTAAATCTTAAAACAACAAAGTTATAAAATTGCAGATATTTAAAATAATTTAAAATTAAATAAAAAAAATTATAATTATAATTTTTTTTGACTAAAAAAGGCAATAATTGTCATTTAAAAATAAAAGAATAAAATAAAGATTAAAGTTGAATAAAAGATAATTACATAAAAGAAAATTTAAGATAAATTGATATTTTTTTTGGTCATAATTTATTTGTTAAAATTAAAACCGATATCAAAACAGTTGCACTAAGGAAATTATAACATCTAAATATATCGCATGTTTTGCTTAATTATTCTGACTGAGAAAATCAAAAATAAGTTTCATTTTCAATTGATCACAAAACAAGCAACTACATAAAGCTAATAATAATGCGAGAAAAAAGGCAGGTCACTTTATTTCAAATTATAATGCATATGTTTTTATGATAATGTTGTCAAACAATTATAGCATAATGCTATACGTCCAAGGGGTCGGGTCGGGTTTAGTCATTCATTCATTCATTTTCATCTGCTTTTCCGGGGCTGAGTCGTGTGGCAGCACGAGAACCCCAGACTTCCCTCTCCCCAGATATTTCCTCCATCTTCTCCGGGGGAATCCTGAGGTGTTCCCAGGCCAGCCGAGAGACCTAATCCTTCCAGCATGTCCTGGGTCTTGCCCGAGGTCTCCTCCCGGTGGGACATGCCTGGAACACCTCCCTAGGTAGGCGTCCAGGAGGCATTCGAAACAGATGCCCGAGCCACCTCAGCTGACTTCTCTCGATGTGAAGGAGTAGCAGCTCTACTCTGAGCTCCTCCCGGGTGTCAGAGCTCCTCACCCTACCTATAAGGGTGCCACCTTGCGTAGGAAACTCATTTCGGCCTCTTGTATCCAAGATCTTGTCCTTTCGGTCATGACCCAAAGCTCATGACCATAGGTGAGAGTAAGAACGTAAATTGACCGGTAAATTGAGAGCTTTGCCTTTCGGCTCAGATCCTTCTTTAGTACAACGGATTGATACATTGACTGCATTACTGCTGCCGTTGCACCAATCTGCCTGTTAATCTCACGTTCCAACCTTCGACCACCACCCGTTCGCTACCACCACGTCAAGTGATTTACAAAAATCGGATACATATTTAAACCATTAGTATTGCCATATTGTATCCATAACCTACTCATAATAAAAACAGTACACTCTCAGAAATAAAGGAACAGGAGCTGTCACTGGGGCCGTACCTTTTCAAAAGATACATATTTGTACCTGAAGGGTCCATAATGGTACCTCAAAGGTACTTTTTAGGTTTATTTGGGCACTAAAATTCACCTTTGAGGTACCACTGTGGACACTTTGGGTACAAATATGTATCTTTCGAAAAGGTACTGCCTCAGTGACAGCTCCTGTTCCTTTATTTCTGAGAGTAGTTTATAGTTACAGCCTTTTGATTTATTTTTTCTTGACTGTATTGTGACCCTTGGGGTGATTACATTACATTAGGGACACAGCAGTCGCGTCAGATGCTGCAGATTGATTTTATGGCACCAGGTTAAACTTTCTGGCACATTTACAGCACTCAAGGTTTCTATATTTATCACAAGATATTGGAGTCACGAGTCACTTGCATTGTTATTTTGGGGGTCGCGGGTTGAAAAGGAATTTGGGAACCCCTGTTCTAAGAGACTGGCTCTAATGACAGATATTCACCTCAGCAGTCATTAGTATGCAATTGGATCTTGAATAACATTACTGAAACACATACGTGCTAAACATATAGTTGCAAGCCTACAATTAGTATGTGAAATTCAGGTATTAAGACGTGATGATTGTTTAACACTTTTTTTGTAAGAAAATAAGAATAATCCGTTTGGTGCTGGAGGTCTAATGTTCTGATCAAGATGATGTTCACCGCTTTCACCCTGCAATCTAATCTTATGAGCAACACTTTCACATGTCCTTGTAAATCCACACCTCCCAAGAAACAAAGCAAAACATGCACCCGTCCATTCGGGACGTCTGGAGGTCACAGTGTGTGTTAATGTTATGGACGTCAGTGGAACTTTTGAGTTTGCGTCGCTGTCTTTTCTACTCATCCTACCTGTAACCGGTCACTCTTTTTATTCATAGCCAAATAAGAGGCGGGGCTTCCTGTGTCTGTGTGCCAATCACAGACCTGCGCGGTCCTGGTCTGATGGTCGCCCGGCGTGGTTTTATACATGCACATTTTTTTAAAGAACTTTTTTCTTTTGGTTTGTTTTTCCTCATTGGTTGATTTGTGTATAAAGAGGCAAAAAGTTCTGTCACTAATATGCCACTCTATTCTAAATAAAACCTGATTGGTTATCTCTGTAGCCGCTGTCATTTCATTGGTTAACTTGGCTGGTGTTCTTGCTATACACTTTATAGTAAAATAAGGGCAGCTGTGGTTGCCAGTAAAAAAACATATGCTGGTAAAAATTAGTCAAGTAAAAATTAAAGTAATGAAATAAATGTTACTTATTAACAGATGTAACAAAACTGTATAGAAATAATAGGGAAAAACCTAAAAGAAGCATTGTGTCAACATAATATCAATAAAAAGCATAAAAAGCAAAGTGTCATGAAGGGAATATTAAATTTATGGTTATTCACCGTATATATAACAAGGAAACTGTCTGTTAACCAGGTTATGGATTTTTTTTTACACTATGGGGCTTTTGTTGTAACACTTTTAAATTAAAAGATTTGAAAAAAAGATTTGTAGCTCTTAATGAAATTAGATTGCATTAGTACAATTTTAGTGCATTAGAAATGTAAATAAATAAAATAAAACAACAACAAAAAACAAAACAAAAACAATGATTGATAATTTTAAAACCTAGAACCTTTTAAAAAGTAATTTCCAGAATCTACTTTAAAGGGCAGTAAGCCATTTTTGTTCATTTAACTAATCTTGAACTACAACTGATATAATAATAGTAATAATGCTGAACTACAATGTTAAAAAACTGAAATTTATTTTATTACAAGTTTCCTTTAGTTGAACTAAAACAAAAAAATCTTCCAGAAACACATTTAAATTAAATTTTAAATTGTTAAAAACTCGAGACACTAAAATAAAAGATTTTAGATTTCTAGACACCCATAGTTCTACAGTTTTATCTTTTAAACAAATCCCTTGTAATAAAAAACTCTCAGAAAGCAAACTATATGTGCTCCAGAATTAAAGTCCTTTCTGTAAAATGACAGAAAACACATGCATTAATACCACATTTGAATTTAGTAGGATTTAGTTGTTGCTGTTGTTAGTTTTCTTATATATATTTGAAGTCTGAATTATTAGCCCCCCTGTTTATTTTTTCCCCCAATTTCTGTTTAACGGAGAGAAGATTTGTTCACATAAACATTCTAATAATTGCTTTATTTTATCTTTGCCATGACAATAACTAGGTTAATTGGGTTAACTAGGCAGGTTAGGGTAATTAGGCAAATTATTGTATAATGATGGTTTGTTCTGTAGACAAAAATATAACTTAAAGGGGCTATTAATATTGACCTTAAAATGGGTTTTAAAAAATTAAAAACTGCTTTTATTCTAGCCGAAATAAAACAAATAAGACTTTCTCTAGAAGAAAAAATATTATCAGACATACTGTGAAAATTTCCTTGCTCTGTTAAACATCATTTAGGAAATATTAAAAAAAGAAAAAAAAATTAAAAGGGGGGCTAATAATTCTGACTTTAACTGTATATTTAAAGAAGATAAAATATATATTTTTAAATAGCCTAACATACGATGCAGCCAATATAAGGAACGTAATTTCTCTGTATGTTTTTTTATTTATTTTAATAAAAAAAAAACGTGAAAATATAACAATTCTACCACAGATCAAGATGCAGGCCTTTTCTTTAAATGTTACTGGAATGCAACAACAGCAGCAGCTTTGAACTTGACGGAACCGCGCATGCATGTGGCGTGGCGTCACGTGGTGTAACCTGATCCGCATCTGCAGGTTATCAATCAATACTCCAGCCAGAGTTTGCGCTTCACTCAAGCTCAGACAGTTTTCAAGTAATTTATCTAGTTTACAGAAAGAGACATTTACCCTGGGCAGCATCATGGCCGAAGATGGCTTGTGTGCCGGTGATTACGGTGGGTCATTTGATGTAAATTAGCTGATTGATTCATTGTTTTTGGCAACGATAATTGTCTAATTGGACTCGTTTCCAAACGGATGGTTTGATACTCAGGGCGGATTCTCTAATTAGGGATAAGTACACACGTGGAGAAAGTGTCACGTTAAATACATCACCTTTATGTAATGTTTGTTGATGATAAATATCTGACAGCAACATTTGAATCGTTTGCCAAACACATACACGCGTGTTTCTGTAGTGCTAAGAGAGATTTCTGAAGTAATATTCAAAACTAGAAAGGTGGAAATGTGATTTTGAGGCATTTGTTGAGAAGTTACAGGGGTATCACATCGAAAAATGCACATTTTGTAGTCATATATTTGCCTTGTGTAGTTTTAAACATCCATGGCCTTGCTTTGTGGAGCAAAAAAGACATTTGAGAATGTTTAGGTGTTGTTTCTGCATTTATGCCCATTCTTTGAATGAAGGACTCCATTTAAACCGGTTTGGAACAACATGAGCAGTGGTGGAAAGAGTACTGAAAAATCATACTCAAGTAAAAGTACCATTACATACCCAAAAATGTAGTGTAAGTAGAGTAAAAGTATCTGTTGTAAATATTACTCAAAGTATAAGTAAAAATTAGCCCTTTTAAAAGTACTCAAGAGTAGTGAGTATTACGCTGTAAAAGGTTGATTGGTCAATTTGTGCATGTGTGTGAAAACATAACATTTTATAGTGCATTTAGTGATTATTTAGGGTCATTTGGTGATTTCAGTCATCATACAGTAGACCATCTTGTCATCAGTACAGTCTCCCGATCATTGCATGTAACAATTTTGTGTCTTGAGGTTGTTCTGTATAATGAGATATTCTATGTGCGATTTGATTGGATTGCAATCACAGAACTAGTACTCCTACTTCTTCTCTGCTTGCCAATCAACATGGACAAGAAATATAATAAAGTAGTGCATACAGGGGTGAAGTGGACATTTTAAATCACCTGTTTCTAAATGGTCTGTCTCAAAAAGTGAGGGAGATGCATTCCCCCCGTCCCCCCCGGTTGCTACGCCCCTGAGTGCACGCAGGTTGAAGGAAAGTAGTGGAGTAAAAGTACCGATACAGCACTGAAAATGTACTCAAGGGAAAGTAAAAGTTAAAACTACTAAGTAAATTACAATTCCTGAGAAAAACTGCTCAATTACAGTAATTTGAGTATTTGTAATTGATTACTTCACACCGCTGCATATGAGTGGATAAATGTCAATCAGTTTTGTGTAACACTTTAAGGAGGCTTTATTTAGAAATGTACGTGTTGAACACTTTTGTTTTTATTGCAAGCGTATTGTATTCAGCTTACATGAAACATGAGAAATGAGGCCTTCCCCATCTTCCTAGGTTTTCTGTAAAAGCGTTCAGACTGATTTTCTCTGGACTGTTTTTGGGGAAAACTGGGTATAATATTCAGGATAGGAATAAAACGACTAGCTAAACATTTTAAATAGCAATGACAAAACATTAACTAAAAGCACAGGTATCAACCTCAGTTCCTGGAGGGCTGCAGCTCTGCACAGTTTATTTCCAACCCTAATCAGTGGTGTACAGTAACAAATTACAAATACTTAGATTACTTGAGTAGTTTTTCTCAGAAATTCTAACTTGCTAAGTAGTTTTAAAAATGTGTACTTTTACTCTCGCTTGAGTACATTTTTAGTGCAGTATCTGTACTTTTACTCCACTACTTCAACCTGCAGTCACTAATTTATTTTTTCGTGTCTATCGGGATTAGAAAAATCAGTCCTGTGATTCCTGTCCAATCAGATCACACACAGAAAGCATCATAATGAACTACCTCAAGAAATGGGGCGATTTATAATTGCAGCAAACTGTTTGGAAGCATTAAAAGTCCAAGTAGATGTGCAAAATCTTTACACGCATTGACCCAGAGACTGTTTAGATGCATGTCACTGATGAGAAGATGACGGATGTTTACTGTATGATGACCGAAATGGCCTTAAACACCCAGCAGACACAAGATGCCAACATGATGACAGATTGACATTGTACCACAACATCATGGGGATGTTGCTTTTTGTTTGGAAATGAAAATCAGGTTGACATCAGAACTCAACGTCAGGCCGACATCAATGTCCAACATCCAACCTAAAATCAACCAAATATCAACGTCAAGTAATGATGTTACAGTTTGACGTTGTGTGGACCACTATGATGTCTATCAAATGCTGGATTTTGGTTGCCATACCTGACGAATAAATGTAAGTATTTGACGTCAATCTGGCGTTGGTTTAAGATGTTCTTTTTTTTACTCATACTTTGAGTAATATTTACAACAGATACTTTTACTTTACTTGCACTACATTTTTGGGCAAGTAATAGTACTTTTACCTAAGTATGATTTTTCAGTAGTCTACACCACTGACCCTAATTAAACACACCTGATCAAACTATTTGAGTGCTTTAGACTTGTTTAATACCTACAGATAGGTGTGTCGAAGCAAGGCTGAAACTAAACTCTGCAGAGTTGCGGCCCTCAAGGAATTGAGTTTGACACCCCTGACTGAAAGGGATAGTTCACCCCAAAATGAAAATTTACTCACTGAGGTGGATTTAAACTTTTTTTTTTTAATGTTAAACAGTTTCTTTTTTCTGATGAACACACAAGAAGATATTCTGAGACATGTTTGAAACTAACCAGCAGCCATAGTAGGCGTCCATCAGCCTACTAGACGTCCATAGTAGGACAAACAAATACAATTGAAGTCAATTCCTCCTAGTTTTCTACATTTTTCAAAATATCTTCTATTGTGTTCAGTAGAAGAAAGACAAAGGAGATGATATAATTTTTCTATATTGGTTTATTTAGCTTATTTCTTGAATGGTATTGAATCTAGACATGTTTTTCTTTAAATGTTAGACAGTTTCTTTTTTTTAATGAACGCACAAGAAGATATTCTGAGAAATACCATGGAAGTCTATTCCTCTCTGTTCCAAAATATCTTCATTTGTGTTCATCAGAAGAAAGACAAACAGGTTTGGAACGGGTGGAGAGGATATCAGTGATGATTATGGGTGAACTATTCTCACTATTCTCTTTTCACTGAATTCTTTTTCTTTCTTTTTTTTACTTAGTTTTTATAGGTTTTTTAGGAACATATAACCAGTGGGAACAAACAAACAAACAAAAAAATAATAATACATATATACATGTAAACATATGTACATATATACGCAAATGCATCCATTCCACACATGTATATCTATATACATACATGTGTAAAAATATATAAATTAACCTCATCAAAATAAATAAATAAAATAAGTGTAAAATATAGGGCGACGCAGTGGTGCAGTAGGTAGTGCTGTCGCCTCACAGCAAGAAAGGTCGCTGGTTCGAGCCTCGGCTGGGTCAGTTGGCGTTTCTGTGTGGAGTTTGCATGTTCTCCCTGCATTCGTGTTGGTTTTCTCCGGGTGCTCCGGTTTCCCCCACAGTCCAAACACATGCGGTTCAGGTGAATTGGGACATGTGGTTCAGGTCCATAGTGTATGAGTGTGAGTGAGTGTGTATGGATGTTTTCTAGAGATAGGTTGCGGCTGGAAGGGCATCCGCTGCGTAAAACATGTGCTGGATAAGTTGGCGGTTTATTCTGCTGTGGCGACCGCTGATTAATAAAGGGACTAAGCCGAAAAGAAAATGAATGAATGAATGAATGAATGAGTGTAAAATACAATAAAAGGTTGCCAAACATATTCTCACAATGATGCATAACCTCTAGAATTATGTAAATGTTCAATTATGGATAATTATATTGTCATTGTGGAGAAAGCCAGCCATTTACTCCATTTCTTTTCAAAGATCTCTAATTGTAATCAAAGTGCATGTGTTATTTTTTTTCCATTTCCTCAACCACTTCCTCAAACATTCATCTTTAGTTGGTCTTCTTTATACAATTTCCGGGTTATAGCTTTTTTACTTGTTGCCAAAAATATCTTAAATAGATATCTAACCTCTTTTTCAAGTTTAATAGAAATATCTCCTAGATAAAGTACTTTAAATGGTCTATGAATATGAAGATCAATAATATCATTGATGGCGGATGTGCACAGCTTCCCAAAAGCTGTTTATTCTTGAGCACTGCCAGAATACATGCGCATGGTGTGCCTCTTTTACCTCACAGTTCCTCCAACAAGGATGAGTGGTCCCCTATTGTAATGATTTAATTTTTGGTGTAATTAAAAATCTAATTAAGTTTTTCCAACAAAACTCACGCCACATTCTTGAGCTTGTTGAGGTGTGTGGGACAGCACATATTTTAACCCATTGGTCTTGATTCCGAATAATCCCTACTTTCTTTTCCAATTTTAATTGTATATAGTCTGTAAAGAGTTCTCTAGAATTACTTATTGCTCTATATTGTATGTCTGAATGAAAATCTGAACAAGCTGATTGTTCCAATCCTCATCCTGTATTTCTTTCATATAATAGTCCCGCAACTGTAAATATCTAAATAGATCCTGGTTTAGATGACCAAACTTATCTTTTAAAGTTTGGAAACGTTCCATTCTGCCATCTTTTATAATTGTACAAAATGAAGAGATTCCTAAATATACCCATTGTTTAATGAAGATACAATTCTTGTCATATTTCCAGATGGCCCGTGTCCCATGTGTGAGGAGGATGAGCAGAGAGGATACTGCAGATACAGACACAGCGAGCAAGAAAAATACACAGAAAAACACAGTCAAGTAGAAAAAGATGAGCTCAAGAGAGACGCTCAGATGGAGAACTGTACAGAAGCTCAAAACCCAGAAGAAGAGAATAAAGAAGATGAAAACAAACTTGAACCAAATGAGAAGAGCACTGAAGATCAAAACAAGATAGCAGATACTGTTGAAACAAGTGAAAAAAGTACCAAAGATAAACAGGAATGTCTTGTAGATTTAAAAGATGATCAGAAAAACACAGTAAACGATGATGATGATGATGATGATGATAAATATAATGACTTGCTGGTTCCTCCTCTAGAAGATGACTGCATTTTGCAGATGGGCCCCGACTGTACCATAGACCTGGTGATGGTGTATGACCAGTCGGTAGAGAGATGCATGAATGACGACCTTTTGTTATGCCATCCCAAATCTTCAGATCTCCCCCAGCAGCCCCTGATAAAATCCCCACCCAGACCACTGTCAATCACATTACCGCCTCAAAATCCCACAATGCTCCCCTTTCAGCCTCAAGCTCTGCTTCAGCCGCAGGTCCCACCACAGGCCCCGCTGGAGGCCCCGTGCTTAGGCAAACGGCCCTATGGAACAAGGTTATTATAATTTTACCTTTTAAAAATGTAATTTTGATACTAATTTTACATTTGCTGTTAATTTGAGTTTGGTTTTAGTTTGTATTGGTTAATGTTTTCGTCTCATTTAGTTTAGTTTTTTATTTTGTGAACACTTTTCTATTCAGTTTTTATATGTTTAGTTTTAGCAATTCTAGTTTATCAAAGTTAACAGAACATGTCCAGTGTCCTGAAGCAAGGTTTAGTGTTTGTACAGCTTACATTTGTGCAAAGATCTCTCTTTTAAATGAGTATTTTCTATAGGATCCTTTACAATAGTTTATTTGTGTATATACATTATATTAGTCAGTACCAAAGACAAAACTAAAACAAATTTAACAAAACAACTTAAGATCGCAGTCCAAAAATTAGTACACCCAAATTCATTCATTCATTTTCTTTTCGGCTTAGTTCCGTTATTAATCTGGGGTCGCCACAGCAGAATGAACCGCCAACATATCCAGCATATGTTTTACGCAGCGGATGCTCTTCCAGCTGCAACCCATCACTGGGAAAACCCAAATTCATATTTTGGGGAAAATAATAAAATAAAATTTTAATAATCAGAAAAAATCAATAAAAAGTTACTTTGTAGATTGTATTTTTTGCAATAACTCATTTAAATTTAAATGCATTATCTTTCTACTCCTAAGGTGTTAGGAGACCAAACATTTATTATTATATTAATGGATAAAACTGTTTAGCAAAATAGTTTTGTTTAAATGCATTATAATATATTGTCTTTATTCAATGACAATAGGATCAAATATGAATTTTTAAAAGGGTGTGTGCTCATTTATACTGAGCCCTGTATGTAGTTAGACATGGCTGGTTTACATTTTAAAAAACAGAAATGTGCGCACATCAAAAAAATCTTGAAGGCAGGTGCTCGATCAAAAATAAACACAGTAGCAAAAAATCAAAAGAATATCTGCACACTGCCACAATAGGAATGAAACGACTAGCTAAACTTTTCAAATAGCAATAACAAAACATTAACTTTATTAGTTATAAACCTCAGTTCCTGGAGGGCTGCAGCTCTGCGCAGTTTACTTCCAACCGTAATTAAACACCTGATCAAACTATTTGAGCTCTTTAAGTTTGTTTGATACCTACAGATAGGTGTGATGAAGCAAGGCTGAAACTAAACTGCAGAGCTGCGGTACTCCATGAATTGAGTTTGACACCCCTGACTGAAAGGGATAGTTCACTCACTGAAAAGAAAATTTACTCACTGAGGTGGATCTAACCTTTTTTTTTATGTTCAACAGTTTCTTTTTTCTGATGAACACACAAGAAGATATTCTGAGACATGTTTGAAACTAACTAGCAGCCATTGACATCCATAGTAGGAAAAACAAATGCCATGGAAGTCAATTCCTCCCAGTTTCCAACATTTTTCAAAAATAAGGACGTGTGCTCATTTATACTGAGCACTGTATGTAGTTAGACTTCTCTAGTTTACATTTTATTGCAGATTGTTCTGCAATTATAACACTTGTTCTGCTTATATACAAAAGATGCTTTTATGTATAACCTTGCGCTTGACTGGTGTGTTTGTCTGTACAAACACATCCACAGGTGCACTGTAAAATTACTCAATATTGTAAGGTAAGGCATCGACCAAGTGCAGTACTTGGGTTAAAAGTAAGTCAACTCAAAAAAGCTCTGCAGCAAGTTGCCTTATAATTTTGAGTTGAGTCAACTTTTTTTTTTGCAGTGTGTTTCTTTAAACAGCCACAGGTCAGATTTTACACCACAAAATGAGTGCTTATTAATACTAGAATCAATTATTGTTTAATTATAATGTTATTTCAGTTCCTTTTCAGTCACTGTTTTTAGTTTCATGTTTTAGATTTTCATTTATTGTGAATATTTAATTTGATAACAGTTAACCCTTGTGTGCGGTTGAGGATGTTTTCATCCACTCTGGGCTGGCTTTGATTCTTATTTCGGCCACACCTTTCTCTGTGTTCTCAAATGGAATGATTTTTGGTGACAGATCTCATTTTGACACGTATTATGGGAAAATGCTTTAAAAATTTTCAAAAAGTCAGCAATACACTTTGGGCAAATTGACTACCCTTTCATTATGTTGATGGCTGTTTTTGCCCCATTGACTTTCATAATAATGACATTTTTTGATTGCAAAGCCATGACAACATATAATCATACATTCTTATTGTTGCTTCCCTGTTCGGAAGAGGTAAAATTTGGGATTTTTACTGTTGATTATCAGTTGCAGCACAAAAAAAGCACAAAGTTTCAATTTGAATCATTTTGGCTCAAGACTTCCGGTTTGCTTGGTGTAGCAAACTGATATTTTCTTATTATATTATTCTACTTTGTCTGTATTGTCATGCAAAGACTTGTTTGTAGAGCAAGTAGTTTGACCGTTTTCTGCCGTTTATTATTCCTAGTCATTTCTTCCATAGGCGACTGAATCAGAAGTTCTAAAACAATCGCAAAAACGCGCACACTTCCGCATTGAAGAATAAGGTCAATAGAGTATAGTATGTGTGTGTGTGAGAGAGAGAGACCTTTGTGCACTTACCTTGACATGTCTGAGAAAATCAAACTAAGCACCTGAGCTCTCAGAACATAGTTAACATAGTACTTGTATTTATGCACACACACTATAACCTGCTGTTTTGACCAATAGTTTTATTCCTAATGTACCTTGCTCTGAAAGCAGCCCTGCAGTGGATCCTCAAGCCCTGGTGTCCACGAGGCCGCTGGAGGTGACACTGCAGCAGGTTTACACCACTCGCCGATACACACGATTCTCCAGCCGAGCAGCTCCACTAATGCCTCTGAGCACCATCAGCGGAGAAACCAGCTCTCAGGCTTTATCCTCCATCTGCACTGATGCTCCTCTGATGCCTCCCAAGAAGAAAACACGCACCTTCTACAGCACAGGTGAGAGGAAGACCTTATTAGTTCATCTAAAAATCTGAATTTAGTCATAATTTACTTACATGCATGAAGTTTAATAACTCATTTCTAATAACTGATTTCTTTTATCTTTGCCATGATGACAGTAAATAATATTTGACTAGATATTTTTCAAGATACTTCTATACAGCTTAAAGCCCAATTTAAAGGCTTAACTACATGTAGGTTAATCAGGCAAGTTAGGGTAATTGGGCAAATCATTGTTTAACAGTGGTTTGTCCTTAAGACAGTTGAAAAAATATATTGCTTATGGGGGCTAATAATATTGACCTTAAAATGGTTTAAAAAAATAAAAATTGCTTTTATTCTAGCTGAAATAAAACAAATTAAACTTTCTCCAGAAGATTTTTTTTTATAGGAAATACTCAGAAAATTTCCTTGCTCTGTAAACTGAAGTTTATTTATAAACTAATTTCGAAAGGATAACTTGCTTATGATTGCTTGCAGCCCGTCTAGCATTATCCAATTTATGAATCACCAAACGATTCCTAAGCCACTATAACTACCCTAAGTTCCATATAACAGCCATCTTCGTTTTGAAGAATCCCTTCCACCCCTACTCCTTCTCTTCCCTAGATGGCTGGCACAGTGGCCCAGTGGTTAGCACTGTTGCCTCAAAGCAAGAATGTCACTGGTTCTAGTCTTTACCAAGCCAGCCGATGTTTCTGTGCGGAGCTTACACGTTCTCCCCGTGCTCACGTGGGTTTCCCCCGGGTTCCCCGGTTTCCTCCTAATGTCAAAAAGCATGCAGCTTAAGCTAATTAACTAATCCAAATTGGCACCATAGACATGCTCCTAGTAAGTACTGTAGTTATCTCTTAAGAGCAATGAGTTCTCGAGCAGGGGAGTTCTCGAGATCTGCCGAAGCTCAAACTCCCCTCTTGCCTTGCAAACGGGAGGGAGCCCCGGGCTCGAGGATCTTATGAGCTCAGGGCTCTCTCCCGGGACAGCATGCCAAACAAGCTTTATAATCAATCATCAGCCAAGTGTGAACTCTGGAAACATCATTTGGGAAATATTTGACAGAGAAAAAAAATTAACAGGAGGGTTAATAATAATATAATATAATATAATATAATATAATATAATATAATATAATATAATATAATATAATATAATATAATATAATATAATATAATATAATATAATATAATATAATATAATATAAAATAATATATAATATAATATAAAATAAAATAAAATAAAATAATATAATATATTATAATATAATATAATATAATATAATATAATATAATATAATATAATATAAAATAATATAATATAAAATAATATAATATAATATAATATAATATAATATAATATAATATAATATAATATAATATAATATAATATAATATAATATAAAATAATATAATATAAAATAATATAATATAATATAATATAAAAGAAAATAATATAATATATAATATAATATAATATAATATAATATAATATAACATAATATAATATAATATAATATAATATAATATAAAAAAATAATATAATATATAATATAATAAGATATAATAATATAATATAATTAATATAATATAATATAATATATAATATAAAAAATAATATAATATAATATAATATATAATATAAAAAATAATATAATATAATATAATATAATATTTTTTATTATAGTTTTTGCAGACAGAAAAATTGAGAACAGACAGATAAACCCATAATGAAACAATAATCTGTGCAAAATGCAAAATAAAGCATGAAACAAGGGAAAATGGCAAGATACAAGGCTTACTGTAAATGGCCTACAAAAAGACACAGCAATGTATGTAAAGAGAGAGAGCAAAAAAACAGGAGGGTGAATAATTTTGACTTCAACTGTATACAGTGTGTATCCGTGTGTGTAGATCAGTTGGAGGAGCTGGAGCGTGTGTTTCAGGATGATCACTACCCTGATGGAGACAAAAGAAAGGAGATCGCAGCCGCCATCGGTGTTACTCCCCAGAGGATCATGGTCATTGCCAACATGCATACATTCCTTAGGATATCAAGCTCTTTGTCACATTAATCTGTCATTAAAATAAATATATACATTCAAATGTCAATAATTGTGGTCTTGCATTAGGTGTGGTTTCAGAACCGTCGAGCCAAATGGAGAAAAACAACAAAAGCCACGTTAAAAAAGCCTCCTGCTAATCGTGGTCAGCCATGTGTCCAGGTCAACAGGTCAGTGATGGTAGCTGTATTTCTTATTGCATGCACTACCTGACAAAAGTCTTGTGGCCTATCAAAGTTTTAGGAACAACAAATAATATCTTGACTTCTAGTTGATCATTTGCTATTAGAAGTGGCTTATATGAAAGGCAAAGACCTCTAGATTACACTTATTTTACCAAAATAAAATATGATCATGGCTTGATTTTTAATTATTTAATTAGGACAGTAAGGTCTGACTTTGCTTAGACAAAAGTCTGGTCACTAAACAGAAATAATGTCCAGTATAGAATATAAAGTCATGCTGCAGTGGAAACAGAATGAATATTGTGTCTGACTCCCATGAGCTTGGAGGACTGCATCCATACATCTCTGCAATGACTCAAATCACTGATTAATAAAGTCATCTGGAATGGCAAAGAAAGCGTTCTTACAGGACTCCCAGAGTTCATCAAGATTCTTTAGATTCATCTTCAACACCTCCTCCTTCATCTTACCCCTGACATGCTCAATAATGTTCATTTCTGGTGACTGGGCTGGCCAATCCTGGAGCACCTTGACCTTCTTTGCTTTCAAGAACTTTGATGTGGAGGCTGAAGTATGAGAAGGAGCGCTATCCTGCTGAAGAATGTGCCCTCTCCTGTGGTTTGTAATGTAATGGGCAGCACAAAAGTCTTAATACCTCAGGCTGTTGATGTTGCCATCCACTCTGCAGATCTCTCACACACCCCCATACTGAATGTAACCCTAAACCATGATTTCTCCTTCACCAAACTTGACTGATTTCTTTGAGAGTCTTGGGTCCATGCGGGTTCCAGTTGTTCTTCTGCAGTATTTGTGATGATTGGGATGCAGTTCAACAGATGATTCATCTGAAAATTCGACCTTCTGCCACGTTAGTCAAGTTATTATTCATTGCTCTTACAACTGGGATCCATGACAAGACTTTTGTCAGGTAGTGTATAAAATTTCTGAATAAAGCACTATTCCATCCCTTGTGCTTAAGAAAACAAAAAAATCACTTGACTTTAGTCACAGAAATGATCACAATACCTCTGTAGTGGAAATGGAAGTTGCAGAGAAACTGTGGCTTTTATATATATTTCACAAATTACTTAAAACTACACAGAAGAAATGCAATAGACACGGTCATGTTATCTTGCACTCAGATGCCTAATAAGTCAAAATTTGATTAATTAAACCAAATACATTTGATGGCAGGCTTTGGATTAGGCATTTCAGAATGATTAAACCAAGATTAGAATAATGTGAAATGAAACGAATCCTCTGTTTAGGTCAGTTATCCAGTTTTTTCCACTGTTGCACACAAATCATTTAACTTTTTTTGTGCATCTGGATTTAATCTGCAATTATGGTTCTATTTAATTTGATGCATAATTGCATTGACTAAAAATATATTTTTGGGGGGATTGTCTAGAAAAATCATGCACACCTTGAGTTTTTTAATGCAATGTAATAAAAATTGCAACAAAAAAGTGGCATAACATAGCTGCTGATGCAATGCAGCAAACATATGGTGTAATTTAATGCATTCAATCACTTGTTTAATTAGTTTGTGCATGTGCAGACCATCAATTTTCACAGCTCCTCCTCTCGCATCTCAAAACCCCAAGCCTGGAAACACACTTCCCCCCTACAGCACCATCCGGACCAGCTGCACCAGTCCACCAGGTACCTCTAAACCATTTAATTAAGCTCTTTAATTCAAATATGCATTCAGGGCTTAAACCGTTTTAGTCAAACTGCACAATAGGACTTAACTGTCTGCAATTAAACGATTTAAGTTGAAAATGCATGGATGTTTTTTTTTAATGCAATCTTCTGTGCACATCAGGTCCAACTTGTGTTAATGTAGCTCTGTGTTTGTCTCGAGGAGGATTTTTGGAGTACATGCCGCCTCCGATGTACAGTCCACCTCCTATACGGAGAGCCTCTTTGCCGCTCATCACGGCGTACAATCCTCCAACTCACACTGTTTCCCTGCTG
Source organism: Danio aesculapii (assembly GCF_903798145.1). Taxonomy (NCBI): domain Eukaryota; kingdom Metazoa; phylum Chordata; class Actinopteri; order Cypriniformes; family Danionidae; genus Danio; species Danio aesculapii. The sequence goes on from NC_079453.1 coordinate 45,543,181, forward strand.
CTGGACACACCTGAACACAGCGAACCCAGCTCTGCAGACACCACCGACACTGGGTTAGTGGGAAAATAGGTTGCAGTTCTTCTGTTAACCACTAGACGTCAGAAAAGAGCATTTTCTAGAGTGATTTTGAGAAATGTATGCTTTATTATCAGTAGGAGGCACAAATACAATGTGCTCTAGACTTCAGAGGTTGGTGATCAGTAAGATTTTTTTTTTATTTATGTTACAAAAAATTCCTAATTAATTCTGTTATTTTATTCATCATAAGAGTCCTGAACAAACTCTAACATTCACCATTCATTAGATTGATAACATTATATTCTGAAGCATCATGTGAATCAGGTGTAATAAAACTGAAAATTCAGTTTTGCAATAAAAGAACTTTTTTTTTTTTTACAAAATAGTAAAATATAAAACAGTTATTAATTGTAATGTAATATTTCACAATGTTTCTGTTTGCAGCTTTTTATGAACTGTAAAAGATGCCTTTCAAAAACAATAAAAACTATATTATTGGAAGGAGGCACCAATAGAATGTGCACTACAATATAACGTGCAATTTATATGTATTAAATTGATTAAAAGTGACACAGAATTTTATCTCTAATGTTACAAAAAAGTCCCAATAAATACCATTTAGAAATAATAATAATAATAATCTATTGTACAAAATTGTAAGATAGAAAAACAGTTATTAATTGTAATAATATTTCACAATATTACTGTTTGCAGTCTGTTCGCAGTCTTGGTGAACTGTAAAAGATGCCTTTCCAAAACAATACAAACTATATTGGTAGGAGGCACAAATAAAAAGTAGATTTTTATTTTATTTTTTGTGTTAAATTATTAAAAAGTGACACTGAATGTAATTATAATGTTACAAATAAGTCCTAATAACTACTGTTAATTTTATTCATCATAAGAGTCCTGAACAAACCATTTTCTCAGTTGTAAAATTTTAAGCAATATTTAGCTATACTGTTTTTAAACATTTGTAATATAATCATATTATACTGATTTCTGAATGATCATGTGAATCTGGAGTAAAGTTGCTGAATATTCAGCTTTGTATTACAGCCAACTTTTAGAAAACCGTTATTAATTGTAATATTATAATATTTCACAGTATGACTATTTTCATGAACATTATGAACTGTAAAATATTTCTTTCAAAAACACTACAAACTATATTATTAGTAGAAGTCACAGATAAAAAGATTTTATTTTTTTATGTGTTAAATTGGTCAAAAGTGGCACTGAATTTATTTATAATGCTTCAAAAAACATACTAAATTATTTTCTGTTTTTATTCATCATAAGAGTCCTGAACAAATAATTTTCTCAGTTGCAAAATATTTAGCAATACTGTTTTTAACTTTTATAATAAATCTTTATTATATTGATTTAAATCTGGAGTAATCATGCTGAATATTCAGCTTTATCACAGGGTGAAATAATTTTTTTTTCATTTTAATATGGAGAACAGCTATTAATTGTAATAATGTGAAAACAATACAAAATCTTAGGAATGGTGTATTTTGTATTGTTGGTATAAATAGTGTATAGTGTATCATAGTGTATTATTGGTAGAAAATTGGCATTTTATTATTGTAGGGCAAATGTTTTTCTCTAAACTATATCATATTTCAACAAATATCAAAAGAACTTACATGACTTTGTGTATTATAAGACACAATTATATCTAACGGTTATAATACTTAGAATAAAATATTCTTGTAGAAATTAATTATTTCAATAATGTCAGTTTATGTTGATGATTTTATGTTACATTTAAATTATCGCTATTATTTTTAATACTACCCTTACTATAGTATCTCGCAGAAGACTGATCACATGCCTATTTTGCTAAACATTTCTAACTGTATTGGTAAAATAAATTATACCAATATAATCTGTTTATGTTGATGATTTTATTATTATTCATTTAAATTATTATCATTTTTTATTCTCCCCTTCACTATATTATCTCACAGAAGACTGATCACATGCTCTACCCTCTTCATTCCTATTGGTTGACATTGACTGCTAATTTGCATCGTTAAACATTTATCAACTATATAAATAAATTATACCAATATAATCTGTTTATGTTGATGATTTTATTATTATTCATTTAAATTATTATCATTTTAATCCTACCCTTCACTGTAGTATATCAAAAAAAGAACACGTGATCACATCCTCTACCCTCTTCATTCCTATTGGTTGACATTGACTGCTAATTTGCATCGTTAAACATTTCTCAACTGTATAAATAAATTATACCAATATAATCTGTTTATGTTGATGATTTTATTATTATTCATTTAAATTATTATCATTTTTTATTCTCCCCTTCACTATATTATCTCACAGAAGACTGAACACATGCTCTACCCTCTTCGTTTCTATTGGTTGACATTGATTGCTAATTTGCATCGTTAAACATTTCTGAACTGTATAAATAAATTATACCAATATAATCTGTTTATGTTGAGGATTTTATTATTATTCATATAAATTATTATCATTTATAATCCTTCACTGTAGTATATCAAAGAAGAACACATGATCACATGCTCTTCCCTCTTCGTTCCTATTGGTCGACACTGACTGCTAATTTGCATCGTTAAACATTTATCAACTGTATAAATAAATTATACCAATATAATCTGTTTATGTTGAGGATTTTATTATTATTCATTTAAATTATTAGCATTTTTAATCCTTCACTGTAGTATATCAAAGAAGAACACATGATCACATGCTCTACCCTCTTCATTTCAATTGGTTGACACTGACTGCTAATTTACATCATTAACCGTTTCTCAAACTTTGCTCACATCTTCAAGTCATCAGATCTTAATGATAGCAAATACACTCAGATCTAACAATGTATGTTTTGCTTTTCACAGGTTTGATTATGACAGTCTGGGCTCCTCGGTAAAGCTGGACTACATGACTTCGGCTTCACAAAACAGTACTTTAAATTTCCAGCTCAACACATTTCCTCAGCAGTCCAACACCTTATTAACCCAGCAGAATAACAGTCTCTTGTCTCAACAAACAAACAGTCTGTTACCTCAACAAACCTGTATGATGCCGCAGCAGTCCAGCACACTTCTGCACAAATATTCACATCTGTCATACCTGACGCCTTCTCCTTACCTGACACCAAACCCTACTGAAAGCAGCAGCAGCAGCAGCACTCAGTTTCTGCCCCTGACCAGCAGCACCAGTAACACTCTTCCCACTTACAGCAGCAGCGCACACACATACCTGCAGTCTCAGACCAGCAACCAGATGCTGCTGCAGTCCGGAGTTCATGGTGAGTCCACTGCTATACACTTTTAAATTGGGCTGTGATTAGGGCTGCACAATATTGGAAAATCTAACATGAATACAATTTCACCATATGACTTGAATATCTCTGTTTGGAAATAATGTTAGATTGATTGACTTTGTAGGGGAGTGCATCTGTATAATTTAGTAAACAATCTCCAAGCATAGATAAATACAACAAAGAGAAGTATACAATTGAAATAAATAGTGTTTCATCATGTTTCCGAGTCTAACAATATTCAGGTACAGTAGTTGAATAATGAAGATAAAATAATTTAATAAAATGAGTCATTATTAAAGTTACAAATGGTGCAGTTTCTTATGCCTGAATGTTTTTAAAATTATTATACTGTCACCAGCCTCAAAAACACATCAGACTTATAGACTTAACATTGCAAATTCTGCAATGTAGTAATTGTAAATGATCACATTGGGATATCAATGCTGAAACGATATATTGTGCAGCTCTAGCTGTGTTGATGATTCAATGCATTGAGAATTGAGAAATGATTCAAATCTGATATTTTCTGAATGCTGTGTATTCAGGATTATTGAATTATGTTTTTAAATTTTTGTACCATTTTTATTTTATTAAATAATTGTATTAATGTTTATTTATTTCTTAATTGATTAAAAAAATGAGATAAAATGGGAAAAAAATACATGCAGAAAACAATAAATAAAGGAAAAAAAATAATAGAGGAGTTAATTTAGGATTAATTAAAAATACAATTTACAATATCCTTTTATTAAGTCATACACCTATATGTCATGTATCTATTTATGTATAAACTTATAAATTGGCATCTATAAACTTACTTATTTTTGCTGGTTTGGTTCTCCATATTTAATATTTCACAAATACAAATTAATTTCTACAACTCAACTTTTTTGTCATATATATTTTAAGAAACTCTGAGAAATGCTTAGTTTTTGTTTAAATCCATTGAATTTAATTATTGTTAAAATTAAAACATGAAAGAAAATATGAGATTAGTTTTTAATTGATCACATTTATAAGTAAATTCTGCTGTACAGAAGTATTAATATTTAATTTGTTTATTGTAAACAACATTTGAGTACAACATATCTTCAAACTACATATAGTCTTCAGTGTGCAAACATATATTATCTTTACTATGTGCAGACATGTACTATTGTCAAAGGTGTTTTTACTTTACAACACGCTGAAATTTTGAAATAAAAAGCTTAATAAATATAATTAATAATGGGGCGACACGGTGCTTCAGTGGTTAGCACTGTAGCGTCACAGCAAGAAGGTCGCTGGTTTGAGTCCCAGATAGATCAGTTGGCATTTCTGTGTGGAGTTTGCATGTTCTCCCTGTGCTTATGTGGGTTTCCCCCACAGTCCAAACACATGCACTATAGGTGAATTGGATAAACAAAATTGGTCGTAGTGTATGAGTGTGAATGAGTGTGTACAGGTGTTTCCCAGTACTGGGTTGCAGATGGAAGGGCATCCGCTGCGTAAAATATATGCTGGATAAGAATCAGAATCAGAAAGAGCTTTATTGCCAGGTATGTTCATACATACGAGGCATTTGTTTTGGTGACAGAGCTTCTACAGTGCAACAGGATTACAGAGACAGGACAAAAAACAGATAATAAATATATTTAAAAAAAATAGAAGTAAGTAGTGAGTGCAAATATACAGATTGACAAGTGTATGTACGTGTTTATTACTATATACAACGTTATATGTGCAGCTGTTATGTGCAAATTGGCATGTAAGTGTGTGGTTAAATAAGTGTATATGTGTATAAAAGTGTATGGCAAGTAGTGATGTTGGTTCCACAATTATTATCATCAAGTGTTCATGAGATGGATTGCCTGAGGGAAGAAACTGTTTCTGTGTCGGGCTGTTCTGGTGCGCAGTGCTTTGTAGCGTCGACCAGAAGGTAAAAGTTCAAAGAGGCAGTGTGCTGGGTGTGAGGGGTCCAGAGTGATTTTGGCAGCCGTCCTGCTCGCTCTGGATAAGTACAGTTCTTGGGGAGTAGGAAGGGTTGTACCAGTGATTCGCTCAGCAGTCCGAACTATTCGACGTAGTCTTTGGAGGTCGTATTTAGTAGCTGAGCTAAACCAGACAGTTATTGATGTGCAGATGACTGATTCAATGATGGCCCAACAAAACAGAAGTTGGCGGTTCATTCTGCTGTTGCGACTCCTGATGAATAAAGGGATTAAGCTGAAGAAAAATAAATGACTAATTAATGATTAATTCATTTAAAAAGGAGCGACTACATAAATCAAGGATTAAAACAGAATAGTCTCAAATTACCTTTATTATATATAAAGATATTAAACAGAATACATGCGAATTCTTGAACGTATAAATCCATGACATTGAGTATCCTCAAAGTGGGAAAAAGCCATTAAAAAAACACCACAAACATCAAATGAGCACACATATTTGTAGAAGACTAAATAATGCCATTAATAATCACACAGAAAATGTTAGCGTATTTGATTCAATATTCACCCATTTAATATTCCACTTCCAATTTATTAATCCAAAATTCGCTTAATTCCATTACATTCTGTGTAAATTCTATTTTTATGTCCATCCATGCTTTCCTGCGTCACAGAAATTACAACATCTGTGTTTCTACGCAGCATTTCAGGCCTATCCTTGGAGCACGGAGCTGTATAATCAGTCGGGTCAGTACACGCAGGCGGTGTTTCGGCCACAGGTGCAGTCACAGAGTCATGATGGCCAGTATTCTCAGCTTCTGCCACAGCAGCACTACGTCCAGCTTCAGGCAGCTCCATCACAGCCCAGCCTGCCCAAACCCACCCCGGACCCCCTGCTGCCCAACATCAAGGTGGAGTCTGGTGACATCAGCCACAACCAGCCAATCAGAGGCGGTGAGGCGGAGCCTGCCTTCCACTGCGATTTCTCTCCAATACACTTTTAGGCACAGCAGGTGATGCATGTGTTTGTTTATTGTGCGAATGAACAGTCTACAGTTGAAGTCAGAGTTATTAGCCCACCTGAATTATTAGACCCCCTGTATATTTTTTTTCCTCAAGTTCTGTTTAATGGAAGGATTTTTTTAAACACATTTCTAAACATAAGTTTTAATAACTCATTTCTAATAACTGATTTATTTTATCTTTGCCATGATGACAGTAAATAATATTTGACTAGATATTATTCAAGATACTATTCAGCTTAAAGAGACATTTAAAGGCTTAATTAGGTTAATTAAGTAGACAAGTTATGCCGAGTTCAGACTGCATGATTTTAGCCCCGATTTTGACTCGCCGACAGGTTTTGAGAAATCGCAGACAAATGCCTGAAATCACAGGATAATCGGTGCTCATTCACGTGAATGACAATCACACAGTATGAACTATCAAGGACGCGATATGAGAGAATCACAGACGAGTCGCAGACACCCATGAGATATTTGGCATGCTGAATATCTGGAGCTGTCGGCAATTCAAATCATGCTGTGTGAAATGTGTTCTGATTGAAAATAACATCAGCGATCACCTACAGCCAATGAGAGAGCTGCCTTCTCCAGTACGGGTACCTACAGGCCTGCGGGAGGTTCCGGGAGAAGTTAAAAGCGCTCATTTTCAGTTTATTTGGACCCAAGACATGGAGGAAACACTTGTGGAAATTTGGCAGAAGCACCCGTGTCTGTTTCACGTGTCATCTGAGCAATACCACAACCAGGTCGAAAAGTTAACAAAAAGTTGAGGAGAGATTGTTAATTCTCCTTAAAATCCAGGTGAGCAATACAAGTTTCTAAAGCTAAAGCCTTCTTTTTCTATTATGTAGTTAATAACGAAAGATATTACATGACCTTGCGTTGTTTCCATCTCACTTCTCACGTTTGTTTGGTTGTGAGACGTAGTTTGAACAAAGTTGTCAGTGATTCTTCTTATTTTAAATTAAATTGTTCATGCAATGTGAACTCTCCTGTCGCTGATCCATCCTACAGTGTGAACAAAGCACCGACAGAACGCTAACCCAGATAGTCATGCAGTGTGAAAACATCTGTGACACGACTACTTTGAAAATCACGCAGTCTGAACTCAGCATTAGGGGGATAAGGTCAAGTCAATGTATAACAGTGGTTTGTTCTGTGGACAATCGAAAAAATATATTGCTTATGGGGGCTAATAATATTGAACTTAAAATGTTTTTTAAATTTAAAATTAAAAACTGTTTATTCTAGCTAAAAATAAAACAAATAAATATATATATATGTTTTAGAAAATACTGTGAAAAATTCCTTCTGTGGATGAAAATTCCAGAATTCCTTTTGTTGATCATTTGGGAAATATCTGAAAAAGAAAAATAAATTAACAGGAGTGCTAATAATTTTGACTTCAACTGTATATGCACATGTGTTTTATAACAGTGTGAGTAGATATTTGTTAATACTACATTCAGTTTTTAAAGATGAAGAGTTTTAGAGGTTTTCAGATAAGGTTCAGGGGGGTTACAAGGGATGCTCGGGAAATTTTAGTAGATAAAAATGCTAAAAAGGTTATACAATTGTTAATATAAATTATATTAAAAAACATTCATGTATTTGTTTGGTGCTGGAAATATTAGGATTATTGTTAATATCCTAAAATATCATTATTTTTTGGTAACTAAAATTAAAACTGGCTGCACAGGGTTGCGCAGTGGTTAGCACGATCGCCTCACAGCAAGATGGTCACTGGTTCAAGCCTCAGCTGGGTCAGTTGCCGTTTCTGTGTGGAGTTTATATGTTCTCCCTGTGTTCGTGTGGATTTCCCCCACAAGTCCAAAAATGTGGTAGAGGTGAATTGGGTAAGCTAAATTGTCCGTAGTGTATGTGTGTGAATGAGAGTGTTTGGATGTTTCCCAGTGATGGGTTGCAGCTGGAAGGGCATCCGCTGCGTAAAACATATGCTGGATAAGTTGGCGGTTCATTCCGCTGTGGCAAACCCAGATTAATAAAGGGACTAAGCCGAAAAGAAAATGAATGAATAAATAAATGAATTAAATAAATGAATGAATGAATGAATGAATGAAAAATTAAAACCACACTTGAAATGAAATAAAAATATATTTGAATAAAATATACAAAGTTTACATCTTTTATTTGAGGTAGTTGCTTAAGGAGCATTTAGTGTTTTCATTTACTTGAACTCAATAAATCAAAATAATGAAAATCCAACAAGCTCAACGATTATACTAAAACTTGAAATAAAATGTAATTAAAGGTGCAATTATATAAAAATATTCAAAATGTTGAGGGAAGCCAAAACTGATGGTAGTATGTCAGTGATGTTGTGTTGGATTTTTCATTATTTATATGTATACAGTGGTCCCTCGCTATAACGCGGTTCACTTTTTGCAGATTTTTTTGCTATAACGCAGTTCACCATGCAGATTTTTTAGTGCTTCATGCCTTTTTCTACAGAGCATTGTGTTCTGCTTCCTGATTGGCTGTAGACCATTGTCAATTAATCTCCTCCATGCCGTGTCTCCTGTACAGTACAGAATGCGTTCAGCTTGCCACATTTACATAAATCTTCAATCGTTAGCAGTGTGTCTCTGAAGTGCTGGACTGTATGTTTACACGTTTTCTCCCCACAATGTCACCGAAACTTCAAAGGCACCCACTGTAGCATCAAAAATGCAGACGAAGATGCTAATCATTGCACAAAAAGTTGAACTTCTGGACATATTAAAGGAAGGTAGAAGTTACGCGGCTGCAGGGCGCCATTATGGCATAAATAAATGGTTTTGATCCTTCTATAATGAAAGATCTTCTATAATATTGAACTTCTTTTTCTACAAAGGAGGGTTTCTACAACTTTAAGAGGGTTTCTCAGGCAATAACATTTTCACACTTTTCTCTCTTGTTTAATACAACTTTGAGAGTGTTTAAACAAGAGAGAGACGTGTGAAAATGTTAATGCCTGACTGAGAAAAGTGTATAAAGTGTGTAGTGAGGGGTTTTACAGCCTTACAGTTTTTTACGATTGCTTACGCACTAAAATTAATCTTTTCCCACAACTAGCAAAACCTTACACTCAAGGAGCAAAACACAAGGCTAGATCTGCACGACTGTAAGCACATTGTCAGCTTCACACTTTTTGCAAACATTACGCACAGTGATTTGAACACTGTGAACTAAGCACTAAACACACTTGGATGCATTTTGACACAGAAATTTATCATGATGGAATTTCCTTGCAACTTCAAAGCAAAGGCTTTCACACGAACACACAACACCAATTGGTTAAACACAGCCATCAGGGGTCTGTTCTTCGTACGTCGCTTAAATGATCTAAGATGATTTGGGAGATCCTGAATCTTTTAATCTTGATATCTGATCTCTGGCTAATTTGGTTCTTCAAACAAGTTCGCGAATCAGATTAAAATGTCTGGATGAACTGATCTGAGATCGCTGCGTGTGTTGTGAAGGACAGATCTATCGATCCATGAAATCATGATCAGCAATGCAATGATTGGCTGGCAGCACAGCAGTGTAATGACATCATCTGATTAATACTCAGTTATCCATGTGAGCAAAATTACATCAAATTAGCTATAAACAGTTTGTTGTGACACGCAATAACTTTCCACATTTGTTATGAGCTACAGGCTTTACACTTTCATGTGTCAAGAGTATTCATCATGTATTTCAATGCATATCAATGTATTTAGTTCTACATTTAGAAAAGATTTTTCTTTATTATAGTAGCCTAGGTCTACTCAAGTTTTTTTTTTTATTGGCGTAAGGAATAACTGTATAAATTAATTTCGCATCAAAAAAGCATTTTGATATCGGTAAATGTCAATCACCAGCATTAGCAGTCGAAACACGTGCATGACTGCATAAACTATTATCCTTTTTTATAAAAAAAGTTAAATATTGTGCATGTACGTGTTTATATCTAAAAAGTTCATATCAATACATTTTCTCTTTGAACCACCAGGTGGCAGTCTTTGTACTATTACTTACGAGAGCAGATTGCATAAGTTTTATTAATATATATTTTTAAACTTTATATAGTTTAAAAAAAATAATAATAAATAAATCATTAAAAAAAAAAAAAAAAAAATATATATATATATATATATATATATATATATATATATATATATATATATATATATATATATATATATATATATATATATATATATATAATATATATATATATACATATATATATATATATATATATATATATATATATATATATACATATATATATACATATATATACATACTATTTTCCCAAGTGTATATAACTACTGTAAGAAAATATCAGAATTCGGTATGTACTTTCAGTATTATCTTTGCTTGAACTGACCCGATCTAATCTTGTTCATATGAAATGAGCCTCCTGCCGAGCAGGTTTGAGCTACCAGAACTGTTGCTATGACAACAAGTCTCAGATGAGTTTTGAAGAACTAAACGATCCTGGATCATGTCAAAACGTCAATATCCAAATCGCTATAAATATTAGTCTTTAATAAATATGTTTACAGTAGTATAGCCATAAATATTAGCCTTTAATAAATATGTTTACAGTAGTATAGCTATAAATATTAGTCTTTATTAAATATGTTTACAGTAGTATAGCTATAAACATTAGTCTTTAATAAATATGTTTACAGTAGTATAGCCATAAATATTAGTCTTTATTAAATATGTTTACAGTAGTATAGCTATAAATATTAGTCTTATTAGCCTTAAATACTAGTAACATTAGCAATATAGACATAACATGTTCACTATTACAAATAATCTAACACCATCATATCAGTCTCATTTAGGACGGTTTTGTGCTAATGCCTGACATTACTGATAAACCTCTCTGTTGTGTTTTAGGGTGCAGAGGGACTGAAGATCCGCTGGCAGTATTTTCATTTATTAATATGTTTGTCTTCTGTTTTTGTTGTAGCGCAGGAGCTATTAAACTGCTCTTTCTCTGATATTCTGCTGTGTTTTGGTTATTGCGCATTGTTTAAAGGGAGAGTTCACCCAAGTATGTAAATATCTTCACTATTTACTCACACTCAAGTGGTTCTAAACTTTTTTTACATTTTTTCTGTTGAACACAAATCAAGATATACTGAAGAGTGTTGCAAAAAACAGCTGTGGACATTTATACTAGGAACAAAAAATAGTAAAGAAGTCATTGACTGTTTTCTCCAACATTCTTCAGTATATCTTCATGAGAAGTTCAAGAGATGAAAGAAACCTAAACCAGTTAGAAATAAGTAGAGGTTGAGCAAACAATGACTTTCAGTAAACATTCATTCATTCATTCATTCATATTCCTTCAGCTTAGTCCTTTGTTTATTAGGGGTCGCCATAGCCGAATGAAGCACCAACTATTCCAGCGTATGTTTAACGCAGCGAATGCCCTTTCAGCTGCAACCCAGTACTGGGAAACACCCATACACTCTCACCTTCACACACGCATCCCTTCCAGTAATTAGAAATGGTAAAATAATCCCAGTCAATATTTGATTTTTTTTTTCCCACTACAACAATCAGTTATAAAGTGCTGAGTTTGTCTTTAGGATGACACCAGGGTTTTATTTGATACTTTTTGATTGTGCTCATGAATGTCAAATTGAGTTGGGGAAACAAAATTGGCCCTAAATTGTCTGGAGTGTATGAGTGTGTGTCGGAATGAGTGTGTATGGGTGTTTCCCAGTACTGGGTTGTGATTGGAAGGGCATCCGTTGTGTAAAACATATGCTGGAATTGTTGGCGGTTCATTCAGCTGTGGCGACCCCTGAAAAATAAGGGATTACGCTGAAGGAAAATGAATGGATTTCAAAATGACTGAGATGACCAATCAAATTAGAGTGGGCAGAGTTTACGGCTGAAGCGGGAAGCGTCAGAGAGTTTACTGTTGAAAGAGAGCAGGGTAAATTTGGAAATAATTCATTAAAATAAGGTGAGGAAATAATATATATACGACAAGTGTTTTATGATAGAAATGTTAAACGATGGGCCTCACGGTGGCACAGTGAGTAGCATGATCGCCTCACAGGAAGAAGGTCACTGGTTCGAACCTTGGTATTTCTGTGTGGAGTTTGCATGTTCTCCACATGTTGGCGTGGGTTTCCTCCGGGTGCTCCGGTTTTCCCCACAGTCCAAACACATGCACTATTGGTGAAAAGGGTAAGCTAAATTGTCTGTGGTGTATGAGTGTGCATGGGAGTGTATGGATGTTTCCCAGTGATGGGTTGCAGCTGGAAGGGCATCCACTGTGTAAAACATATGCTATTTAAGTTGGCAGTTCATTCCGCTGAGGCGACCCCGGATTAATAAAGGGACTAAGCGGAAAAGAAAATGAATGAATGAACGAATGAATGAATGTTAAACGACCGAGAGTATTATCTAGTGATGCAAACTACTTTTTCCCTCTCACGTTTCGCTGCATCCGTCCACTATTCTGTCATAGTAACACAAAGTAAGTGAAAAGTGTGTTTTAAAAAATGATTGGACCCCACAGTGTTCACATTCACAACATTTTATGCTTTTGTCACGAACGCAATAGAGTGAATGTTGATAGTTGCGGAAGATTTAGTTGTGTTTTATCTAAATGTTGCGCTACAGTTTTGTTTTACTATGGATTTTTGGTATGAACGGACATTTAGGGAGCAAAATTTGGGCATATTGACACTTAACCTGTGAGTGTTGAGGAGACAAACAGGATTTGCAGGGCCCAGAATCAAAAATCCTGCACTCTTTTAGCTCTATCAGAAATTAAAAGCAAGCATTTGCCACGAGAGGGCGCTGTTTTACAAGAGCACTGAACTCAAGACTCAACAAACTCCTGAAGTCTTTTTCTTATATAGTTTGAAGCTTTCATGTCTCCTCTGAAATAGCTTGCTTATCCGCCTCTCATTGCTATTTTTTTCTCTATAGCTTTATAAACGCTCATGTTGACCAACGAGTTCTTAAAGTATCTTTAAAGTTTGATTACCTTTTATAATATGACCCAACATTATATTCATTTTTTTATGAAGGCTTTGCACAACTAGAGCACAAAGATTGTCTTCATGGACAATTTTGACCCACCAGCTATAAAACCATACCATAAAATCACACAAAGGTACCCACACTTGTATCTTCATGGCTTCATGCCTATAGAAGTAATGATGTTTCTACTGGACAGACTGTATATTCTTTCTTCCGCCTACAATTTTTACATTTTCATAATACGATATATAATTCATGAGTCTTTTTCCTCATGAAGACTAACAAAAATTGTCCCAACAAGGTCAAAATGTACTTGTATTGCTATACTTGTGGGGACATTTGGTCTGAAAATTGAAATAATGTACACACACACACACACACACACAATAAAAATCTGCTGTTTTAACCTTTATGAATTTAGTGCCTTAAGCATTAGAAAATATAAACCTTGAGTAAAAAATGAGTGGTGGCTAAGTGGTTAGCACTGTCGCTTCAGAACAGGAAGGTTGCTGGGTCAGTTGGCATTTCTATGTGGAGTTTGCATGTTCCCCCCATATGTGAGTGTATGGGTGTTTCTCAGTGCTGGGTTGTGTCTGGAAGGGCATCAGCTGCGTAAAACATGCTGGAATAGTTGGCGATTCATTCCGCTGTGGTGACCCCTGATAAATAAAGGACTAAGGTGAAGGAAATGAGTGAAATGCTGTACACTCATGACAGAAAACTGAGACATTTCGAGTGTAATGAATAATGAGGTTGTTTTATTATGCAAAACAGATGTATGGATTGAGCTTAGATGATTTATTTTAGAGGTTTACTGAAGGTGGGTCATTTTTGACCATTAGGACAAGTGAAAAAAAGACTTAACAAAAAAGTTGCCCAGTTTTTCTTTTATTTTGTACAAAAATGTCAGAATTGCTGCATGTTCACAACTCTACAGTGTTAATATAACCCTCAGACATGCGCAGTTGCAAGCTCTGGTCTCCTTCCACTTCCTCCCACTTCCGGCCTCTAGATTTGCTTGCATGTATACATAGTGTGAAATGTTGCTAGATGAAAGTTAACATCTGCGGCTTGTTTGCTGGTTAGTTTGACCTCTTAATATTTGATACAAATGAAATGATTGTAAATGCAAGCAAGCTTACATATTTCTCCATAGAATTACAAACACAAAAAAAGTAGAAAACAAAACACCAGAATTGATCCTTCACCCGACTTTTCTCTTACATTATTCTGAGGTTCACTTCTCTATTGAAAAATCACATTTTATTTTACTATTATACATATTACTATTACTATTATTAACCCTCACAATGCAGAATTCAGACTTTTAGTTTATAAAGTTCATTAAATATATTCATATTAATTATTCATGACCTTATTGGTGAGGCAACAGCACTACCTACTGCGCCACCTTGTCGCCCCCATTAAATATATTATAAATTAATATTTTTGTATTAAAGGGATAGTTTACCCAGAAATGAAAATTCCCTTTACTCGTTTCAAAGCTGTTTGACTTTCTTCTTTTGAACAGGAAAGGAGGTATTTTGAAGAATGTTGGAAACCTGTAACCATTGATGTATAGTTGTTTTTCCTACCATGGAAGTCAATGATTACATACTGTAAAACCCAAAAAGTTAAGGCAACTCAAACCATTTGAGGGAACTGATTGCAACAAACCATTTAAGTTCAAAAACTAATTCTAATGAGTACTGTGAACTTAATCCATTTGAGTAAATGAAGCAATCTGAGCACAGTAAAACCCAATAAATGAACTCAAACCAACTGAGTACTGTAAACTGCAAACCCTTTAACACTGTAAAAACCAATAAGTTAAGGCAACTCAAACCGTTTGAGGAAACCGATTGCAACAAACCATTTAAGTTAAAAATGAATCTATATGAGTGCTGTGAACTTACTCCATTTAAGTTGAAGTAATGAGGTATTTCATTAACTCATTACCTTCAACACTGAGTTCAAAACTCTTTTCAAATGAGTAGAATTAACTTTCAGTAAATTTTGAGTTAACTACACTCATTTCATTTGATAAAGTTGATTATTGGGTTTTACAGTGCAGGTTTTTTGGCTTTCTTCAAAATGCCTTCTTTAGTGTTTACAGTAGAAAGAAACTTATTTGGAAGGTTTAAAACCACTTGAAGGAGAGTTAAAAGTGAGTAAATTACATTTTGGGGGGGGGGGGGTAAACTATTCTTTTTAATCCATATAAATGTCAAAACTTTGTTGTTGTTTTACATTCGCTTATGTACTGGCCAAATTCCCTCCATTGGCCCTTACAATCATGGCCGATCATCCCATCCACGGAATTGGCTCTATCACTGTCTCTCTACTCCACCTATAGCTGGTGTGTGGTGAACACACTGGCGCTGTTGTCCTGTAGCTGCCGTCGCATCATCCAAGTGGAGGCTTCACACTGGTGGAGGTGTTGAGAGACCCCCATCATTATTGTAAAGCGATTTGGGTGTCTGGCCATACACAATAAATGCACTATATGAGTACACACATTACATGATTAATGCAATATTGCTTCAACTTATAAGACAACTTTTACTAAAAGATCACTTGAAAAAAATAGTATACAGATTCTGAATGGGTTGTAGAGTTATAGTGTCCTGCTTTAATAATGGAATATAACCTTTTCATCATATTCATATTACTGACTAACACTTTATTTGAAGGAGGTGTTCATATAAGAAACCTTTACAGTCATGACTAGGCCTGTCACAATAATATATGGACTTATCCCACAGCACATGGACATGACCTCAAACATTTTGGTGATGCAATATTTATCACCAATACACCAACAAAAAAAAAACATCAGCAACATTGTGCTGATCGTGCAACATCTCTATCTCTGTTTGAGGTGTCAGTGTCCGTATGGTTAAAAAACACTATAGTATTTACTGTAAATTACTATAGTATATTTTCATGTGGGTGTCTGATGACTGAAAATAAATCTGGGACTTTTTTTCTAGTTCTTTTTACCTTGTACATTTTTGTTAACATTTATTATTATTTATTTGTTTAAGATGTTACATTTTCACATTCTGATTCCAATTATTAAACTGTTAAAATGACTGTAATTAAATTAAATATTAATAATCAATGAAATATGATGTGTTCTTTGGAAGAGTGTACTTGCATTGATATTATATTGATATTATATTCTCATTCTGACATTATATAATGATAATAATGATAAAATGACGATAATATCGTTTATCGCAATATATTTTGATGGAATATATCGTAAAACAAAATATAGATATCGTGACAGGCCTAATCATGACACGACACGTCATAAATGTGAATGAGATTTTATGCATGCTTATGACACCTGTTATTAATTGTCATTCGCTCAGTTATGTAACTTTAAAACACAACTCTTTTATTCTTAATGTAGTTTTGTGCAGCATATACTCAATATTGGTTTTATTTTCTGTTATTATTATCGATTTTGCTCAAATTGATCCTTTTAGAAGCCAAAAGACCGCCTGGATCAGTTTCTGCATCAGGTAATTATTGTACTTTCTTTATTATGTGTGGGGTCAGAATACATGTACTGTTTATTAAAAAGTGATATCAGTTTCTCTATATCTATGGATTTTTTTTAGGCATATTCAGTTATTTCTGTGTGGAGTTTGCATGTTCTCCCCGTGTTGGCGTGGGTTTCCTCCAGGTGCTTCGGTTTCCAACACAGTCCAAACACATGCGCTATAGGTGAGTTGGATGTACTAAATTGGCCGTAGTGTGTGAATGCGAGAGTGTATGCGTGTTTATCAGTACTGGGTTGCAGCTGGAAGGACATCCACTGTGTGAAACATATGCTGGATAAGTTGATGGTTCATTCCGCTGTGGTGACCCCTGATAAATAAGGGACTAAGCCGAAGGAAAATCAAATTAACAAATATGTTCATTTATTTCTGTTGTTCCCAAACTTTTCAGCCTGCGACCCCCAAAATAACAATGTCAGTGTCTCGTGACTCCCTTTACTTGTTTATAAGTTGACTCCCTCAGTGGATCTAAATATAAAAACATCACACACTACTATAGGCCTATATAAACATGAGCATATTGACAACACAAAAATGCAACAGTCTAACAACCATATCATTTTTTTTGTAATTTATTAATCAAATTTAATATTAACCTCAAACATCTCACTTTTAATTTATTTGATCACCATAAAGGTTGTCAGAAAGTTTTACCTGGCCCTGTAAAATCAGTCTGCTGCAGCTGACTCTATTGCAGTGTGGTTCATCTGTGTGGTTACACCTCAGGGGTCGCAATAAAAAACTTAAGGGCTGACTAATTTGTATTTGTATGTTGGTGTTGTTTCTTTAATCTAACTACTAACTATCTTCTGTGGCTTATGGATAAATTTAGTAATTAATATAGTCTAATAAAATTTATTTGGGTTTTGGGAATCACCAAGCGACCCCCACTTTGGGAACCACAGATTTATTGGGATCAAAAATCATGATTATTACACCAAAGATTCACCTTTTTAAACTTTTTAAACATTAAGCTGAGTTAATGAAAACATTGGAATTGTCTCAAAAATGGCTAACTTTTTGTTATTTTATGCCAAAAAAAACTGTTTTATTTTAGACTTGGAAGAAAAGTCATCAGTAGTTTACAGAATTAAACTATGAATCACAAATTGAATCAAAAGCTTAAAAGGAAAGTATAAAATTTTTTTCATATACTGTAAAAATGGCTGCAAATGAACTTGCAAAAATGACAAATCCAGCCAACTTAAAACTGTGTTAAAATCTTTATAACTTAAAAAATTTATTTATCAAGACCTGATGATGTTTCTACTGTACAGACTAAGGCAGAGCGGGAACGAAAGTAACATGGGATAAAAGTAACAAAGTGATTTTCTCGAATCCTGACAACATTTGATTTCCAGGCTATAACAGCACATTCAGCATGCAACCCTTGATGGAGCTGCTAAATATCAGCTGATTTCGGGACTGCGTCCTGTAGTCTGAATGTCAGTTTTTAAGTGCATGAAGTAAATTACTGTAGCGGTTCTTTTTTTCCTTGTTACAAGTCGTGTTTCACTTTTCATGCATCACACTAATGATCAATCTACAGGTTATTTAGTGTAATAACACATCCTTAAGTGTAATCTCTGAGTTTTTCCAGTTTAAAAGTAAATCAGGTTTAAATGGCTGGAGTTCCTGTGGGGATGACAGTAACACTGCTATTTATGTCCCACTGCTAATAGACAAACCTTAATTTTCACTTCCACGTTAGAGTTTGGATTGAGATGTTTCTTAAAATGAATGCATACTTCCAATAATAATAATAATAAAAAAATTCAATAATTGCAGAAAATATGAACATGTTGTATTGTTGGGTTGCTTTTAAAACATTTGACTGAGCTGAAATTAAAAATGAAAATGCTGTTGAATATTTTTGGCAAAAATAAAGACAAAATATGTTTGCAGTGAACATTGACAAAGTCATAGGCAGATATATTTAAAATAAACAAGATTAAGCCAGTAAATCTAGCACATATTGTTGTGTTACTTCTGACCCAGCTGGGTGTTACTTTCATTCCTGCTGATGGGGTCAACAGTAACTGTGCAACTTTTGTTTAAAGTTATATTGGAGTTGTTCTACATTGATGATAAATAACACCTAATTTTGATCGACCACACTTATGAGTTGTTAATCACAGCAAAAATATATTCCTGCATGCTAAAACCATCATCTTTTAAAAAATAGTTTAAAAGATTAAAATAAATAAGTTATTATCTATTAAAAAATTGTTTTTTTTATAAGTTTTTTTTTTACTTTTGTCCCCGCTCTCCCCTATATATTATTTCTTTCTATTTTTATAATACTTAATATAATTCATGAGTCGTTTTCCTCATGGAGACCAACATAATTGTCACCACAAGGTCAAAACTTACTGGTATTGCTATACTTGTGGGGACATTTGGTCTTTAATTTTTTCATATGCTGTAAAATGGTTGCAAATGAACTTAATTAAAGGAAATGTATTCATTTGAAACCTGATTAACTTATTCAAATCAATTAATTCAACAAAAAGTAATTTTAGTCATGACTTTTCATTCATTTTTCTTCCTTCTTTGGGGGAAACCGGAGCACCCGGAGGAAACCCACGACAACGCGGGGAGAACATGCAAACTCCACACAGAAATGCCAACTGACCCAGCTGGGACTCGAACCAGCAACCTTCTTGCTGTGAGGTGACAGTGCTAACCATTGAGCCACAATGCTACCCATAACTTTTCAATTACATATATTTTTCCACAGCTGTATATCAGTCATCAGTGTTTAATCGTGTTGTTTTTAAATTACGTTACTAATTACGCATCAAGATATGATGGGATCTCTTCTCAGAATTTAACGTCTAATAGGAAGCGCTGATGAAAATCTCTAAAATTGTCCTGTGAGATATAATCACATAATCATCAGCTTCTCAGAAACGTACAGGAAGCTGCGTCCACAAGACAGGAACTTGCATGGTTAACAGCCTGCATTTTTTTTTCTGAGCCTATATGTGACTCTTGCAGCTTGTTTGTCTCATCGTGGAAAAAAAAAGTCGAAGAGAAAAGATGTCTGGAGGACGTACACTCTGCTGTCATGTCAGCACAGCGACCCTCGTATTCGCCTTTTATTATCTGGTAAAAACTTCATACACAACACACACACACACACACACACGCACACACACACACTGAATAATGTGCTCCTAAATAGTTACGTTACATGAATCTACTGATTTTTCATGCTGTGTGTCTAATTGTGGCTGTTTGCAGGAGCTTTAGATTGTAATGAACGATGAGGTAGATTTAATTTGACAGTATACGGTGGTTTTGTTCCTTGTTTATTCAATGAACAGAGTTAAAGGAGAAGTACAGATAGAGGAAGCTGCTGCCATTTTGAAGTTATGATCATTTACTGAACAAACATTTTGTTTTTAGTAAAGATTCTAATTCATGAGGTGTTTAAAATGTGTGTAATGTTTTTACGTTTTGCTCTAGAGGAAATGTAGTTTGAATATGTATATACTGTATAATAATAATACATACTGTAATAACATAATGGGTTAACAAACATATGGGGATGGTAAAATTATGTTGATTCTGATCAGCAACTTTTCATTAGGTTAAATTAAATTAGGTTTAATTTAGTTAAATGTTAAAATAAATGACAGTGGTAATGTTTTAATATTCTGTTCTTTATGAATTAAAATGTATAAATAATTTCAAATGTCTAGTTATACTTCAGTGTGTCAGCCGGGTCTTAAAAAAGTCTTAAAATCTCTTAAATCTCAAAAGCTACATTTTAGGCCTTAAAAGTCTTACATCTACTGAAATATTGTATTGTAGGTCTTAAATCTTTTTTTAACCAGTCTTAATTTTCTTTTTGTTCATGTACAGCTACCCAATCTGGCTATTAACACCCATACAATCAATCTCAATAAAACTTTTTAAATTAAAAATAGCATTTAATTACTTGCAGTAACATTTGATTAAAAGTTCTCCATTTATTTACTGCTGAGGAGTCTGACCTGACCTATGTTTTTATTATTAAATTATTATTATTATTAATAAATTAGAATCATTTATTTGATAGGGCAAGTGAAAATCTTTTCCAACTGTGATTTTTGGAGAAAAAAAAGTCCTTATAGCATTTAACCCGGTATAAGTCTAAAATATCACTCATAATGGTCTTAAAAAGTCTTAAAGTTTACCTGGTGAAACCTGCAGAAACCCTGAACTTTAACAACACCCAAACTGTGCAGTGAAATATGTGTTTTGATGGGAAATTTCACTTATATCATTGTATGAAATTTATTAGAATATATAATTTGAGAAATAGCAGTATTAAGCCCACTGGAACCAATAGAGTTTAATAGTTCCTTGTAACCCAATATTGTTTAAAACAGGAAAATCTAGCATTTTTTCCTCAAACAAAACTAAATTAAAACATCATTAAAAATGACAACTTTTCTGTGTTTCTGTGTGGAGTTTGCATGTTCTCCCTGTGTTCGTGTGGGTTTCCTCCGGGTGCTACGGTTTTCCCCACAATCCAAAGACATGCGTACTCCAGGTGAATTGGGTAGGCTAAATTGTCCATAGTGAATGAGTGTGTGTGTGGATGTTTCCTAGAGATGGGTTGCGGCTGGAAGGGCATCCGCTACGTAAAAACATGCTGGATAAGTTGGCGGTTCGTTCCGCTGTGGCGACCGCGGATTATTAAAGAGACTTAGCCGAAAATAAATTTAATGAATGGTATATATATATACACACACACATATATATGAATGATATACAAAAAATGGCAATGTTTTACCACTATGTTATTTATCCTTGTTTACGAATTAAAAATGTGCTAATTCTTTCAAATTTCTGATTATACTTTAACCACATCCAAAACACTGTGGGGTTAAAATATATTTTATTTCTGCAAATGGATATTGGAGTATTAATGGGATATTTCACATATATCACTGTATGAAATTTATGAGAATGTATAACTTGAGAATTTTTACAGTATTAATGTCATTCCCTTGTAACCCAATATTGCTATAAACAGAACTAAAGAACTTTGAAAACAGTTTTTGAAAAGTTTTATTTTGTAGTTTTGACACTTTTTTTTATCAGGTAAAGGTGTTCCACCCACTCCAAAAAACAAAGAGATATAATTATAACTCAATATCCTCCTAAAAAAGAACAAAATTCTAGTCAATAATCAAAATTCTGAAATAAATGAATAAAAACTCTCATGTCCCTTTACTAAAAACCTGTTTTTTTATTTTAATTAATCTATTTATTAATTCATTATATTTATTAAATTTTTAATTAATGCATTCATTTATGTATTTATTTTTTTATACTTTTTAAATATATTTTATCTATTTTATCTTTTTAAAAATACTATCTGTCTGTCTGTCTGTCTGTCTGTCTGTCTGTCTGTCTGTCTGTCTGTCTGTCTGTCTGTCTATCTATCTGTCTATCTGTCTACAGTATCTGTCTGAATGTCTGTCTCTCTATCTATCTATCTATCTATCTATCTATCTATCTATCTATCTATCTATCTATCTATCTATCTATCTATCTATCTATCTATCTATCTATCTATCTATCTATCTATCTATCTATCTATCTATCTATCTATCTATCTATCTATCTATCTATCTATCTATCTATCTATCTATCTATCTATCTATCTACAGTGTCTGTCTCTCTGTCTGTCTATCTATCTATCTATCTATCTATCTATCTATCTATCTATCTATCTATCTATCTATCTATCTATCTATCTATCTATCTATCTATCTATCTATCTATCTATCTATCTATCTATCTATCTATCTATCTATCTATCTATCTATCTATCTATCTATCTATCTACAGTGTCTGTCTCTCTGTCTCTTTATCTATCTATCTATCTATCTATCTATCTATCTATCTATCTATCTATCTATCTATCTATCTATCTATCTATCTATCTATCTATCTATCTATCTATCTATCTATCTATCTATCTATCTATCTATCTATCTATCTATCTATCTACAGTGTCTGTCTCTCTGTCTGTCTATCTATCTATCTATCTATCTATCTATCTATCTATCTATCTATCTATTTATCTATCTATCTATCTATCTATCTATCTATCTATCTATCTATCTATCTATCTATCTATCTATCTATCTATCTATCTATCTATCTATCTATCTATCTATCTATCTATCTATCTATCTATCTATCTATCTATCTATCTATCTATCTATCTATCTATCTATCTATCTACAGTGTCTGTCTCTCTGTCTCTTTATCTATCTATCTATCTATCTATCTATCTATCTATCTATCTATCTATCTATCTATCTATCTATCTATCTATCTATCTATCTATCTATCTATCTATCTATCTATCTATCTATCTATCTATCTATCGGAGGTCCAGATTGCATTATGAGTGTTAGTAGATTAACCGTGTTTGTTGCACAGCATCAGCTCTCCTTATCACACAATAACATTTAATTAGCAGGCAACTGATTGGCTAGAAAGAAGTACCAAATGTAGCAAGACTACTAAGAAACTATTTTACATTATGATCTGAACAGAAAACATTTGAGTGTGTATTCTAGTTTCCAGTTTATGAAGTGCATATAGAAGTGTAATCATCAGCTCAGGAATATCTGCGTTTACAGGAAACCCTCCGTCAAGCAAACCTCCACAGGATTTGTAGCTGAGGTTGTGTGTCTGTTGTGTCGTTTACACTTTTACAGCTTTTTCTGAATGAATCGCTCTTCTTGTGTAACTCTTTCTGTTGGTGTTGGCTGAGGAGAGAGAGGGCAAACACACTCACTGCCAGAGTACACACACACACACACACACACACACACACACACACACACACACACTGAGACACGCTTTACCTTCATCAATGCTGTTACATTCACTTCTCTGTGTGTGTGCACCTCTGTGTCTATGCATATTTGTGTGTGTGTGTGTGTGTGTGTGTGTGTGTGTGTGTGTGTGTGTGTGTGTGTGTGTGTGTGTTTGTGTATATGTATTTCTGTGTGTCTGTCTGTGCATGCGTGTCTCTTTATGTGTGTCTCTGTGTGTGTGTGTGTCTGACTGTCTGTGTGCGTCTATCTGTTTGTGTTTGTGTCTCTATGTCTGTGTGTGTTTTCCGTCTGTGTCTGCTTGTGTGTGTCAAAATGTGTCTCTCTGTTTGTGTGTATGTGTGCGTATGTGTGTTTGTTTGTCTGTGTGCATCTGTTGTGTCTGTCTCTGTTTGTATGTGTGTGTGTTTGTCTGTTTGTGTCTGTGTCTGTCTCTCTGTCTTCGTGGATGTGTGTGACTCACTCTGCTTGTGTGCATGTGTCGCTCCGTTTGTGTGTATATCTGTTTGTGAGTATGTATGTGTGTGTGTTTGTCTGTGTGCATGTGTATCTTTGTGTGTTTGTCTGTCTGTGTGCTTGTGCGTGTCTGTTTGCCCATGTCTCTCTGTTTGTGTAAATCTATGTGTCTCTCTCTAGATTGTGAACACGCTGAAGCTGGTGGGCATCGTCCTGTCAGTCTGCAGGGGGAAAGAGGCTTTTCCTGTGCCCTACAGTGAGTACATGGCTCCAAGAAGTCAGCGTATCTGTGAGTTCAGTTCACACTCTTCTTTCCAACACTTAAAAACATGACACTTTTCCAATTTCGAAACCACTAACTTGCATTAATGGGTGTAAAAATGCAGTATGTGAATGTAATGTAAATGTGTTAAAAAAACTAATTCAGGAACATTTTATTACATAAAATTCACTCCCAAAAATGCAAAAATAATAAATAAATAAATAAATATATTAAATGAGCAATATCACACGAGTAGCAGTGCGATATGGCTGTACATCTACACTGGTGGAAGGTGTGTGTTGGCTCAAGGCCACAGGCCGAGTGCTTTAGCGTCCCACCAGTGATTATATACAGCCACATCGCACTGCTACGAGTGTGATATTGCGTTTATACAACAATTCAATAGCATGATTGTGTATATAAATAAAGAAAATCACACACAGAGAGTCTAAAAGCCTTTTGCATGAGGAACTACTTTCTTCCTCCATATATTCACATCTGCAGCTGATGTCAAAACAGGCACTTTAGAGCTAATGATTTTCTAGCAAAATGTCTAAAGTGATGACAAAACAACTAAAGAGAAAAACTAAAGAGAGAGATCAACTTAAAATGTCACTTACCAGTTCTGTATGTACGCTGAAAAATGTGTTTTTTCTCCTCTATAAGGGCTTATTATGCAGTCTCTATCACCATCTTGTGGCAGATCATCAACTGTCTTTGCTCAGAAGTTTTTAATATTTTAAAATAGGCACTATACATATAAATAAACTGCATAGTTGCATCTAAACAACTATATCCTAAACAACTATCCTACAACTAAAGCCTCAAAAGTACATTAACAGCTGCAATATTTGTCAAACTGTATACTGTAAACTGTAAACTTGCCACTTGTGTGGGCAGAGTAATACACAAGGGGGAAGAGGCTGTATAAGTACTGATAATACTTTAATTACTCACAGCTATCAGCCAATCAGATTTGAGAACCAGACAGAACTGTTGTATGTATGTGTATATATATATATATATATATATATATATATATATATATATATATATATATATATATATATATATATATATATATATACAGTTGATGTCAGAATTATTAGCCCTCCTGAATTTTTAGCCCCCCTGTTTATTTTTCCCCAATTTTTGTTTAACAGAGAGGAGATTTTTTCAACACATTTCTAATCATAATGGTTTTAATAACTCATTTCTAATAACTGATGATTAATTTTATCTTTGTCATGATGACAGTAAATAATATTTGATTAGATATTTTTCAAGACACTTCTATACAGCTTAAAGTGACATTTAAAGGCTTAACTAGGTTAATTAGGTTAACTAGGAAGGTTAGGGTAAATAGGCAAGTTATTGTATAATGATGGTTTGTTCTGTAGACTATTGAAAATATATTGCTTAAAGGGGCTAATAATTTTGACCTTAAAATGGTGTTTTAAAAAATAAAAACTGCTTTTATTCTAGCTGAAATAAAACAAATATAGAAAAATATTATCAGACATGCTGTGAAAAGTTCTTTGCTCTGTTAAAGATAATTTGGGAAATATTTAAAAAAAAAAAAATTCAAAGGGGACCTAATAATTCTGACTTCAACTGTATGTGTGGAAAGAACATGTAATTTGAGAAAAAAACTAAATGGTAATATTTCATGTTTTTCTGACACAAACTTTTGATTTTAGAAGTACCTAGAAATATAACTGTAGAAACGTACAACCCTAAATCAGAAAAAGTTGGCACAGTATAGAAAACAAATAAAAAAAAGAAAGTATTGATTTTAAATATACTTTGACTTGTATTTCATTGCAGACAATATGAACACAACATATTTCATATTTTTTTCATATTTCATATTTTGTCTGGTCAACTCCATTTCATTTGTAGATAAACATCCTTTCCTGTCATTTAGACCTGCAACACATTCCAAAACAAGTTGGGATAGGAGGAATAAGTAATCAGTAATCAGGTAAATTGGTTAAATAATGATGTGATTTGAAACAGGTGATGCCAACAGGTGATTGTAATTATGATTTGGTACAAAAGCAGCAAAGAGAGGTCTAGTCCTTTAGGAACAAAGATGATCTGAGGATCGCCAGTTTGCTAACTATTATGTGAGAAAGTTATTGAAATGTTTAAAAACAATGTTCCCTAAAGAAAGATAGGAAGACATTTGGATATTTCACCTTCAACAGTGCATAACATCATTAAAAGTTTCAAGGAATCTGGAGAAATTACAGTGCGTGAAGGACAATGGTGCAAGCCTAAGCTGAACAACCGTGATCTCTAATCCCTCAGGCGGCACTGCATCAAGAATCATCATTCATCTATTAGGGATATCACCACATGGGCTCAGGACTACTGCGGCAAGTACCACAATACGTAGCTGCATCCAAAAATGCCAGTTTTTTTATTATGTTTTTAGGGGTTTTTTACCTTTTTATTAGGATAGGACAGTGGAGGTTACAGATAGGAAAGTATTGGGAGCAGAGAGAGGGGAAAGGCCAGCAAAGAACCTCGAGCCAGGAATCAATCTTGACGCACTAAACGTGTTTAGTCAGTCCACGAAACGTGTACTGACCAAATAAGAAAAGGATAATGCAGACTGTTACCAGCAACAAGTCTAAAAGCCAGGGTCTGTCGTGGTATGGGGTTGTGTCAGTGCCCTTGGCAAAGGTAACTTGCGCTTCTGTTATGGCACCGTTAATACTCAAAATTAGATAGAGATTTTGGAGCACATTATGCTGCCTTCTTTTCCAGGGACACCCATGCATATTTCAACAAGCCAATGCAAAACCACATTCTGCACACATTACAAAGTCCTGCTGCAGAGGAAGAGCATACAGGTACTTGACTGGCCTGTCTGCAGTCCTGACCTGTCACCAGAAGAGAATGTGTGGCGTATTTTGAATGCGACAATTAAGACTCCGTACTGTTGTCCATCTTAAGCCTTGTTTACAGGAAAAATACACCTGAAACACTTCATCACTTGGTGTCTTTAGTCCCTAGGCGTCTTTTAAGTGTTGTGAAAAGGAATGGCAACATTACAAAGTGGTAAACGCTTTACTGTCCCAACTTTTTTTAAATGTGTTGCAGGAAACAAAATTGTGTTAATTTAAAAAATAAAAATCAAAGGAACACATTAAATAATGTTTGTTGTATTGTCTGCAATGAAATGCAAGTAAATTTAGAAATCACTTTCTATTTTTATTTGCGTTTTCCATACTGCCCCAACCTTTTCTGATTTGGGGTTGTACTTTTGACACGTAAAGTTGATTTCATTGTGCCACACATTTGTTTTTATATAACACATTTGTTGTTGTTATATATTTCTTTGACATGTATAATAATAACAACTTATTAATGAATCAATATAGAAGTTATTATAAATTGTCGATGTCTTTTTATCTGTTTTTTTTCCAGTTGACATCAGCACTAATATTCTGATGCTGATTTCCATGTCCATTGCTGCTTTGCTGGCCTTTTTCTCTAAGCGCAAGGTACCGTTTACTTCAAGTCAAACATAAATACATGCAAACGTGGTTTATGAACACAGTCATACATTAATAAACACATTAAAGGGGGACTTTTATGTAAAAATCACTGTTGGTGTGGGTTTCCTCCGGGTGCTCCGGTTTCCCCCACAGTCCAAACACATGCACTATAGGTGAATTGAATAAACTAAATTGGCCGTAGTGTATGTGTGTGTGTGAATGTGTTTCCCAGTAATGGGTTGCATCTGGAAGGGCATCCACTGAGTAAAACATATGCCGGAATAGTTGGTGGTTCATTCTGCTGTGGCAACCTCTGAAATAGAGACTAAGCTGAAGGAAATTCAATGAATGAGTGTGTACATTACAGCAAACATATTTCCTTTACCCTGGAACATTGATAATAATGTCTTTTTGTACCAAGATTGCTGTGTTGTTTGAACACACACCATTTTCAGTACAGCAAATAACTCCTCCTCATTGAGCTGTTTATAAGAACAATAATAAACCTGTGCGACTGAAGTCAAATATACATACTAAATTTGTACTCTCTGTGTGCTGAATAAGCCGATTCTGTTTTAGTTTTATTTTGTGTGTATGTGTGTGTGAGTGTGTGTGCATAAGCAGTGCTTCAGTGTGTACAAGTGTGCACTTCTGAAGCCGACACCAATATTTACCCAGCTTCCAGAAGGAGAGCTTGTCTCAATATTTATGAAGGTGGAGGAACACGGGAAGCGAGAAGTCTCTCCAAATGACACATTTCAGAGCTGATCACTCTATAATAATCAATAAATCATTTTTATCTTTCATTTTCTTACCTTTTTTCTATTATTATTCAACAAATGATTCAATTATTCAATGTGTGATTGATTCTCATGTGTGTGTGTGTTTCAGGGCCCGATGTTTGTGCTGCCATTCCTGCTGATGATGTTTGTAGAGCTGGGCATGAGTTTTCTATCTCTCTTTGACGGGGTCTGGAGTCTGCCAGGGACTCCCAACTACAGAGACTTGCTGCAGGCTGCGGTGAGACATACACACTTTATTTTAAAGGCTTTCTTCTTCAGTGCGGACTAATCTGAGTGCCTCTGATTGGTTCATTTTAGTGGTCGTTCTAATCTGAGAGCCTCTGATTGGTTCATTTTCAGTGGTAACTAATCTGAGTGCCTCTGACTGGTTTATTTTCAGTGCTGACAAATCTGAGCGCCTCTGATTGGTTCATTTTCAGTGCTGACTAATCTGAGCGCCTCTGATTGGTTCATTTTCAGTGGTAACTAATCTGAGTGCCTCTGATTGGTTCATTTTAAGTGGTAACTCATCTGAGTGCCTCTGACTGGTTCATTTTTAGTGGTGACTAATCTGAGTGCCTCTGATTGGTTCATTTTCAGAGCTGACTAATCTGAGCGCCTCTGATTGGTTCATTTTCAGTGGTGATTAATCTGAATGCCTCTGATTGGTTCATTTTCAGTGGTGATTAATCTAAATGCCTCTGATTGGTTCATATTCAGTGGTGACCAAACTAAACGCCTCTGATTGGTTAATATTCATTGGCAACTTATCTGAAATAGCTCTAAATGGTACGTTTTTAGTGCTGACTAATATAAACGCCACTGATTGGTTCATTCATTGGTGAGTAACTTAAATGCCTCTGATTGGTCGATTTTCTGTGGTGACTAATTCAAATGTGCATTTGGTGCATTTTGAACGACCACTAATTTAAACCATTTTGATTGGTCCACTTTTAGAAATTCCTCAGTTCAGAAACACCCTGCAGTTCAGCATGTTGTCGAATTTTGTGTAATGTAAACTTAATTGAACTCAGTTAATGTGTATTTTGTGTCTGTGTTTAACAGAAGTCTCAGATTGGAGTGCCAAGGCTGGATGAGGAGTTCATTGGTCAGCTTACCATGTGGTACAGCATTCTCTTTATGACGGACGTACTGCTGAAGGTATAAATCTTAAAATATCATCTTTAGGCCAGGAAATTATTTTAAAATTTATTTGTTGCTGTCAAAAAATCAAGTGCGCAGCATCCAATTTTATTTTTGCTTCGTATATGTATTTAAAAGTTTTTTTAAGTCTATTTTTGTATTAGAAGTCTCAAAATATCTGAATACACACTCACCGGCCACTTTATTAGGTACACGTGTCCAACAAATTTCTAATCAGCCAATCTCATGGCAGCAACTCAATGCATTTAGACATGTAGAAATGGTCAAGATGATCTGCAGCAGTTCAAACTGAGCATCAGAATGGAGAACAAAGGGGATTTAAGTCACTTTGAACGTGGCATGGTTGTTGGTGCCAGACCGGCTGGTCTGAGTATTTCAGAAACTGCTGATCTACTGAGATTTTCACGCACAACCATCTCTAGGGTTTACAGAGAATGGTCTGAAAAAGAGAAAATATCCAGTGAGCGGCAGTTCTGTGGGCGCAAATACCTTGTTGATGCCAGAGGTCAGAGGAGAATGGCCAGACTGGTTCCAGCTGATAGAAAGGCAACAGTAACTCAAATAACCACTTGTTACAACCGAGGTCTGCAGAAGAGCATCTCTGAACACACAACACGTCCAACCTTGAGGCGGATGGGCTACAGCAGCAGAAGACCACACCGGGTGCCACTCCTGTCAGCTAAGAACAGGAAATTGAGGATACAATTCGCACAGGCTCACAAAAACTGGACAATAGAAGATTGAAAAAGGTTGCCTGGTCTGATGAGTCTCGATTCCTGCTGTGCCATTCAGATGGTAGGGTCAGAATTTGCCATCAACACCCTGAAACCATGGATCCATCCTGCCTTGTATCAGCGGTTCAGGCTGCTGGTGGTGGTGTAATGGTGTGGGGGATATTTTCACATCATGGATGTGCAGCCGACAAATCTGCAGCAGCTGCGTGATGCTATCATGTCAATATGGACCAAAATCTCTGAGGAATATTTCCAGTGCCTTGTTGAATCTATGCCACAAAGGATTAAAGCAGTTCTTAAGGCAAAAAGGGGTCTAACCCGGTACTAATAAGGTGTACCTAATAAAGTAAATAAGTAAATAAATGTAATTTATTTGGATAATTGGCAAAAGGTAAATCGTTCATATATTGATTTAGAAATATTTTAAACAGATAATATGATTTTATATATTTTCGTTCTCTCTCTTTTCAAAAACATTAAAGAATCTTCACAAAAAGTCTCATCATCCACTGGAAAAGAAAGTGGTGGTTTTTTTGTAATATTATAAATCTCCTAATGTCAGTTTTGATCAATTTTAGCACCATTGCTAAACCGAAATATTAATCTTTGATAAATTATATAATATAATGTATTTACCTTGTAGAAAGTATGCAAAAAACCACACACACACACATTCATTCCCACAGAGAGTGTTATTTTGTCTGCTGGTCTGAATTGTACAGTCTGTCACTTTTTTTAGCTGTAGGAGAGGGTGTATAAGGAGGATTTGTGGTATGAAAGCAATATATATGTATAGAGGCAGTCATAACGCGTGTCCTGTCCTCCAATGAAAAGACTAGAGGGAAATGAAACTGCCCGCTGGAAGCTTTCTGCTCAGCTGTGTGTACATTTATGTTTATAATCATCTGATGCATACGGGGTCTTATTGTTTCTTGTGTAGGTGTATGCCCTTCAAGTGTCAATGAGGTATTTCTACATGCTGAAGGCAGAACGGACCACTGCCGTCAATGTTGACACTGGAAATACTGTGACAGTGAGTGCATTTATACTGGAGTTTGCTTTACTGTCACATGATACAGGCCTGCCTTTTCATATTCTTGTATAATGTGTCATTTTGTTTCCTTGATAAATTATACATCTCCAAGTCCCCAATCAAAGCCAAATTTACTATGGTACGCTGATGTTTGGTGTCCGCATCAGTTTAAAAGGAATGATTTTATCAAAGTTTTATATCATTTGCATTTATGTAAAATATACATTTAAATAAGATGTATCGGTAATATATGTAATTAATTCATTCACTCACTCATTCATTCATTTATTCGTTTATTCATTCACTCATACACATTTATTTTTAATTTATTAATTAGTTCTTCACTCATTTATCTATTTATTTATTCATTCATGTATTCATTCATTCACTCACCCATTTATTTACTCATTTGTGAATTAATTTACTCATTCACCTATTTATTTATTCATTCATGTATTCATTCATTTACTCACCCATTTATTTATTTATTCATTTATTTGTGAATTAATTTACTCATTCACCTATTTATTTATTCATTCATGTATTCATTCATTTACTCACCCATTTATTTATTTATTCATTTATTTGTGAATTAATTTACTCATTCACCTATTTATTTATTCATTCATGTATTCATTCATTTACTCACCCATTTATTTATTTATTCATTTATTTGTGAATTAATTTACTCATTCACCTATTTATTTATTCATTCATGTATTCATTCATTTACTCACCCATTTATTTATTTACTCATTTATTTGTGAATTAATTTACTCATTCTCCTATTTGTTTATTCATTCATGTATTCATTCATTCACTCACCCATTTATTTATTTATTTAAATATGAATTCACTTAATCATCCATTTATTTATTAATTCCTGTATTCATTCATTCATTCATTCACCCATTTATTTATTTATTCATTCATTTATGAATTAAGTCACTCATTCACCCATTTATTTATTCATTCATGTATTAATTAATTCATTCAGTCACCCATTTATTTATGAAATAATTCACTTATTCACCCATTTATTCATTCATGTATGTATTTATTTATTTATTTATTTATGAATTAATGCACTCATTCACCTATTTATTTATTTATTTATTTATTTATTCATTCATGTATTCATTCATTCACTTACCCATTTATTTATTCATTTATTTATGAATTCATTTATTCACCCATTTATTTATTCATTCAAGTATTCATTCATTCACTTGCCCATTTGTTTATTTATGCATTAAGTCAGTCATTCACCCATTCATTTATTTATTTATGTATTTATTCATTCACTCACCCATTTATTTATGAATTAATTCACTCGTTCACCCATTTATATATTTATTTATTTATTCATGTATTAATTTATTCACTCACCCATTTATTTATTAATTTATTTATGAATTAATTCACTCATTGACTTATTTATTCATTCATTCACCCATTCATTTATTTATTATTTATTCACTCACATTTTATTAATTTAATTAATTCACTCACTCAATGTTTTTGTTATTTGTTTATTCATTCATTCACTAATTTATTTATTAATTTATTCAACCAATCACACACTCACTCACCAGTTCATTTATTTAATCATTCAATCACTCACCGGTTCATTTATTCAATCTTTCACTCATTTATTTGTTTTTTCATTCTCTCACACACTATTTATCTATTAACTCATTCTTTCAATCACTTATTCTTTTATTTATTTATTCACTCACTCACTCACTCATTTATTTATTTACTGATTCTTTCACTCACTTGTTAGTTAATTAGTTAAATTAATACAATCACTCACTCATTAATGAATTAACTCACAAATGTATTAATTAATTAATTTATTAATTCACTCACTTATTCATTTATTTGTTTATTCATTCATTCACTCAGTCACTTATTTATTTACTCATTTGTTTGTTATTTCTTCATTGATTTATTCCCTCACTCATTTGTTAATTTATTCATTACTTCATTATTAATTAATTCAATCACTCTTTCATTAACTAATTTGCTCATTTATTAATTAATTCACTCTTTTATTTGTTTATTCATTCATTTGTTCAATCACTCACTTATTTGTTTATCCATTCATTCACTAAGTCACTTTTTTATTCATTTACTCATTTGTTTATTATTTCTTTATTCATTCATTCACTTACTCAATTGTTTATTTATTAATTAATTCATTTATTAATTCATTCAATCACTCCTTCATTAATTAATTCATCCACTAATTTATTGTTATTAATGGATTCATTCAATCACTCATTCATTAATTAATTCATTCACTAATTTATTCAGTTATTAATTAATTCATTTAATCACTCATTCATTAATTATTTCATTCACTAATTTATTCAGTTATTAATTCATTCATTCAATCACTCATTCATTCATTAATTAATTCACTAATTTATTCAGTTATTAATTAATTCATTCAATCACTCATTCATTAATTAATTCATTCACTAATTTATTCAGTTATTAATTCATTCATTCAATCACTTATTCATTAATTCATTCATTCTCTAATTTATTAAGTTAATAATTCATTCATTCAATCACTCATTCATTCATTCACTAATTTATTCAGTTATTAATTCATTCATTCAATCACTCATTCATTAATAAATTCATTCACTAATTTAATCATTTATTAATTCATTCATTCATTCACTCACTTATTTATTTAGTGGTTTATTCATTCATTTACTCAGTCATTTATTTATTTACTCATTTGTTTAATCATTCATTTATTAATTCATTCATTCAATCACTCACACGTTTGTTTGTTTGTTTATTCATTTGTCTGCTGTTATGGACATGTTTTGTGGTTGTTGTTTTTCTCTAACAGGTGAAGCTGCCTTCTTACGCCGAGGCTCTCAGGATGAAAGCAGAAGACACTCCTCCTACTTATCAAGAACCCTAAAATGTGCATTTCAAGCAACCTTTCGAGTTTAAACCACAATTAGCAGAAATAAATTCACCTGTATTGCAACATTTAAACCTGCATGCCTGTGCGTGCATTCCTGCTTTTATACAAATAAAATTAATAAATTAAAGATTTATTTGTTTCTGATTATTTTGATTGACTTTAATAATAGTGGACACTTTGTAATGCTTCTATTATGCATAAGCCAAATTTGCATAATGAATTAATTGCATACAGTATTTGGATAACTCTTTAAAATAATAGTCCATTAGTTAATGTATTTACTAACATGAACTAAGAAACATCTTCTACAGCATTTATTAATCATGGTTTTACATTTATTAGTGTATTAACAACTTAAATAACATTAATTAGCGCTAGCAAAGATGAAGAAATATTGTAATAAATGTATTTTTCATAGTTTGTTCAGCTGTCACTAGTAACTGTAAGAAAGAGGAGCGGATAATTAATCCTATATATTAATTCCTTGGTATAATGCCCTAATATTTAACGCATATTAATATTTATTAAGTATTCATTGATATTTTAAATATTTTGCACCATAGTTTGCACTTGATTTGGTCAGTAAAATAATTTTAAAGATGCTCATTACAAAAAAAGCTTAAACTATTTACTGGGAGGCTTCAGTGTATGCTCCACTGTGGTGCTTTAATGTTGTTCCTTGGCACTGTTTAGGTATGAAGGGCTTTTTTTCCCGGCAGGTTGAGGATAGATGGAAACAGGAGGCCTAGAGGAACAGTGTGTGTTCAGAAACCTTAATTGCTGTGTTATGCAATATATAAACAAACACACACACCTCATTTACATATTCAAACAGAGGACTACTAGGAATTCTTTTCTGGGTTCTTGGGTACTTCACGAGCAGCTTTAAAGAGTTACTCAACCGTATGTTTTTCTCTACTCATTTGACTTAAGCTTTGAAATGCTTGAGCTGCAGTGGCTGTGACCACAGTTTCAGAAAAATGCATCACAGGTCCAGGCTTCTGACTCGAATAACATACATTTTAGTGATCTGCTGAACTTGTGCTTTTTAAACTGTACAAAGAGTTCTTTAGATTTTTTAGATATGCCTTAAAAGTATTTCCCCTCTTGAATATGTAATCTAGGGCCAGGCTGGGCTAGTTTTTTTTTTTAAACTCATTACCATCTGGAAGTAAGATTTTCAGAAAATCATTCATGTATTAATTTTCCTTCGGCTTAGTCCCTTTATTCATCAGAGGTCACCACAGCGGAATGAACTGCCAATTATTCTAGCATATGTTTTATGTAGCGGATGCCCTTCCAGCTGCAACGTAGTACTGGGAAACACCCATACACCTATTCACAAACACAGTCATACACTACGGCCAAACCCACGCCAACATGGGGAGAACATGCAAACTCCACACAGAGAAATACCAACTGACCCAGCTGGGTCTTAAACCAGTGACCTTCTTGCTGTGAGGTGACAGTGCTAACCACTGAGCCACTGTGCCGCCCTCTTCAGAAAATCAGTCACAGTTAAACATAAATACTCCAATTATGGAGTGTTATGTCCAGATTGTTTTTGGAAACTCAAGTCCAGCAGTGTAAATAAAGAGTGCCTAATATAGCATTAAATATACCTTTTAAAAACAATGAAATTACTGAACGGTTTTTGGGAGATCAATAAATGTTTTTTTGGCATTACCTTTTTTATTATTATTATTTTTATTTTGGGGTTTTCACCTTTAATGGACAGGACAGTGGAAATTACAGACAGGAAACTGTGGGGAGCAGAGAGAAGGGAAGGATCGGCAAAGGACCTCGAGCCAGGAATTGAACTCGGGTCGCCATGAGCACCTTAGTGCTAGGTGTCGATGCACTATAATGATATTTATCACTTGCTCACTCATATTAACTTCATAATTTCAACAAGTCACAAAAAATAAAACAAAATAACATATACTAGCTAGTTTTTTGCTGCATTATCAAATAATTTTCACTTTAACAATTAAAATTAATGATTAAGTCTATTAAGAATAAGAATTTTAATAATATTAATACATTTTTTACTCAGATAACACTGACATCCAGTGTCTTTATACAGTTAACTAGTTATACAGTTCTTATATCTGGATTTTTTTCATGCCTTCTCTGTAAACAAAAAAAGTTGACTCAACTTAAAATTTTAAGGCATCTAACTTTAGGACATCTTTTAGTTTGAATCAAGTGCAGTAATTGGGTTGAAAGTTGAGTCAACTCAAAAATACAGTGAATTGGCCAATAAAAAAAATGTAGCAAACCTTTCTATAAGTACTGAAAAAAATCTTGCTGCCTTAAATTTTTTAGTTGAATCAAATTGACTTTTGTAGTCATCTCAACATCATTCAACTGACTGAAATATTAGGTTAAACATTGTATAACTAAATATTTAGATGAAAACTGATTAACTTATTAAAATAAGGTGGCGCAGTGGGTAGCACTGTCACCTCGCAGCAAGAAGGTTGTTGGTACGAGTCCTGCTGGGTCAGTTGGCATTTCTGAGCAGAGTTTGCATGTTCTCCCCGTGTTGGCATGGGTTTCCTCCGGGGGCTCCGGTTTCCCCCACAGTTCAAACACATGTGCTATAAGGGAATTTAATAAGCTCAATTGTCCATAGTGTGAGGGAATGCAAGAGTGTATGGGTGTTTCCCAGTGTTAGGTTGCGACTGGAAGGGCATCCATGGCGTAATGTGCTGGATAAGTTGGCGCTTCATTCCACTGTGGTGACCCCTGATTAACGAAGGGACTAAGCCAAAAAGAAAATGAATGACTGAAAGTTAAAGCACCATAATACTCATGAAGTTTTGTTATTACATGTTTTACAGTGGATGCATATATAATATCCACTTCATTATGTGTTCATTCTAGCTTTATTGTTATTATTATTATTATTATCTAAATTATTTAAAAGAGACTCTTAAAAACATTGTCTAGACCTTAGTATAATATTATACAGATGGAACTAAAATTAGTTTTTTAAGTGTTATAATATTCCTAAAGGTGTAGTATGTAAGTTTGACACCCAGTGGTTAAACTAGGTATTGCATTCCTGGATCAAAACAAACGCAAGTGCAGGTTACCAGATTGAGGACCAACAGGAGGGAGTGTAACGCCACGCCAGCAGAGGGAGCCCTCGCCTGACTACTGACTCAGCTCCGCTCCCTCTGTAGTCACTTCCTGTTTGTGCTGTATTTCAGCAAGAGCTCAGGCCATGCTTCTTTGCGAAGTATTGCCAGTCTACCTGCCTCACCAAGCGTTTTTCCAAGAGACTTTCATCACTGCCTGCCTGTGTATGACCCTGCCTGCCTTGATCAAGTAAGTTATCTTGTATTTGCCCTCTTGCTCTGTTTTGCACTGCTTATTGTTGCCTTGAACTTTTACGTGCCTTCTTACCACATCTTCTTGATTTGCCCCTGTGTATCTTGATCTGTTTTGGACTGATAATTGTTGCACTGATCCCCTGCCCGAGTTACTACTACATCTCCTGGAATTAACCCTGTGTTTGTTATTGGATTGGACTGCTTACATGTTGTCTACTTTCAGCCTGTTTAATCATCGAAGTCTCTCCCTAAAGCCTTTAATAAACTTCCGCATGTGAATTCAAATACTGTCTTAGACTCATCGTTACAGCGAGTCTGGCGATCGAGTCTAAAGACTGATTTAAATCACGTTCTAAAAAACAGCAGCGACACATGACAGAATGAATATTTCCATATTAAAAGGTGTTTTTGTCTTAACCAACACCTTAAATCGATATATTATAAACGGCTTCTATTTCTCACAGGTGAACAACAGAAAACTGACAATGATCACCTCAGGTACACCCAGGGGCGTTGCTAGACATAAAGCTCTACTGGGGCAAACCCCCCCCCCCCCCTCCTCAAAAAAAAAAAATATATATTTATTTATTTATTTTTTAATAAATATTTATTATAAATAAAAGTATTCTTGTTATTGCACAACTATTATTTTAAATAATCTTAAATGTAACTGGAAAACAATGTTTAGACACAACTGGAGTTATGCTAAGATCATTTAAGAAATAATTTAAGAGATGTTTTATAGAATTATCTGTTGTCTTAGACTTGACACATGGCAGATAATTAGGTTTATTAAGTCTTACCTCCCTGACTGGTCATCCCTCCTTTTTGCTTCATACAAAAAATCTATCAAGGCAAGGCAAGGCAAGTTTATTTCTATAGCACATTTCATACACAGTGGCAATTCAAAGTGCTTTACATAAACAGGAATAAAAGAAACAAGTATAAGAGAAATAAAAACAAATAATAAAAATGGTTAAAAAGATCAAATAAATAAGCATAAAAACAGATAAAATGTGTTATAAAAGAATGAAAAAAGAAGAGAAAAACATAATAGTGCGATCTGTCGGACTATCAGGAGGCATGCTTAGTAAGATCACTGTCGTATTGTTTAAACTTTCGTTTTGTCGACTTGCAAAACAAAAAAGGCTGTTACACTGGTTTTACAACGCATGAGCGGCGCGTGACAAGCAAGTAGCCTGCTTTTTGGCGTGCATGTTAACTACCGGGACTCGCACCGGCAGAAGAGCAGGGCGTGCGAGAGGCGCGGGGTTTCTCTGCGCACACGCGGAGGTGCGTCAGTTTGCTTTTTGATTACATTGCTTTCACCTGCGTTGGTTCGGTTGCACATAGAGAATAACGTCTTTATTTCGGAATTACCACTCTTAATAAATACATTTACATATGAAGTAAATCATATCTCAATGCATTTACTGGGGCACTGGAGATTTTTACTGGGGCACGTGCCCCAGTAAATTGGGTCTAGCGACGTCCCTGGGTACAGCTCATGTGCTTTATTCAGTGTTAAATGCTAATAATGTGAGTTTGAGTGCCATTTCACAAGACATTTATTGCCATACTATTGAAAGCAGCAGCAGATAGTTCACCTCAGATCTTGAAAATAAAATAAACCGCTTGAAATTGAACTTTAGAACTGTAAAATAATGCAAACCAACACATATCAGTGATCCAGCATCTACATTTAATAATGGTAAACAGGTTTGATGTATTAAGTAGATCATAAACCTTACCATTTCGTCAGTGAGTAGCGGCGCAAGCTTAACTGGCACTCCAGGCAAACGACTGTTGTGCCGCCCTCAGTGTTTGTGTCGAAATTGAAGACAGAGGGGTGGGGGTGTGGACTTGTGTACTGGGGGGGATAAGGTGTACTGTATGCATGCCGCCCCTACCATGGGGTGGCGCGGACAACAGCGAACACTAGGGAGGTGTGTGTTGTCGGAAACAGATGTGAAGAGCGGGGGAGGAGGGGGAGGGGTCGGTTATGTGTCTCCATGCCATCCCTGGTCGATTGCCCACATTGCCCATGCTTAAATCCACCACTGCATATTCTGTGCTTCTGAATGGCTGTATTTAAACTTCTGTCGTGTTTCGTCTGGTGCAACCAGCCAAATTGCTCATCACTGCAAATCTTGTCAAAGCGTGTTGTCAGGACACAGGGATACAATGTAACCTGCTCACCTAACGTTTACGTTAGAAATATTTATATTGTTTGCTAATTAATAACCTCACGTGGAACTCTGAACCTGCACCTCATTTCAGAGTCTTGCTATTGTCCACCAGAGGTCGCATTTCAGTCACGGACGCATGCTTTGAGAGCCTTTCTGAATGAATGAATAAATGAATGAATGAATGAATGAAATACGCTGTTATCCAACAAGTCAACCTGGGGAGCTGAAATATGATTGGCTAAACTGGTTTGTTAAAAGAACCAAAACAAAGACAGACGTTCCAGCACGTAATGCACATATTCAAAGCAGAATATCTGACTTCAGCATTGCTCAGAGAAACAGGAATGATCACTTGGCATGTTTCCTAAATATCTGCAAACATATTAAGGTATTTTTATGCTTTAGAAGAGTTGAAAACTCACACACAGCACCTTTAATTTTATTTTTCAGTCGTCGCTCCACTGGTGCGTCTCTAACAGTAACAATCAACAATGCACAAATCCTTTAACTTCCAGCTGAAAACAGAGCTCGTGTCCTCTTATACAAACCTTTCCAGAGCCATCATCTCACACTCAATTTGATCCACTCCTATCTCAGACACAGGCCTACATGTTCATACACTCATCACACACACTCCACGGTGCATATAGTAGAAAAACACACGTCCACACAGTCCGAACAGGGGCCGTCTGTGTCGCAGGCTTCCCACATAATTCCTGTGCATAAATTCCTGTGTGTGTGAGATTAATTCGAGAGGAAAAGTGCCCAGAAAAGACAGATTCATCTCGATGTTTATTTGACTTCGACCCCAAGTTATAGAGACCCCTCCTAGGGCTCCAAATGAACCCGGCTTCCCTTATACAAACACATAACACACAGATCAAGGTGTGTTTGGTTTTCCTAACCAAAAACTCTTTCGGAGCAGGTATCGACATTTTCCTCCACCCCCAGCCACCCCCCCCCCCCTCACCCCCCCACCCCCAAAAAAAAGCTGATGGATTGGAGGGCGGCGTCTGTAAGTGTGTATCTGTAGATGTGAAGTGTGTGTGTGTTGATAACCTGCACGTCTCTCTCTCTGTGAATCAGTCTGTCTCTGGTTTTGGAGCAGGTCATTGGGACTCACGCCGCGCTACAGTATGACATTGCCGGGGTTTGTGATGCTGCTATGCATCTTGGGAGCTCAAGCCACTGTGGATCTGAGACAGGCTGCTGCTATGGGTAAGACATTCACATGTCCGTTAGAGAAGGGCGTTTAGCGGTGGAGTGTAAATAATATCTGTAAATTAGCAATTCTTTTTGTATTTCGTGATTCATGTTTTTATTTCTCTCTGTTTATTTATGCATTTAACTTGCATTTTGGGATTTTGATCTTTCTTCCAACAACTTTTAACCTTTTGAAAAAGTTCCTTCATGAACATTTTTTATAGTGTAAAGTGATCAATTGTCTGGGTTGTGTTGTGAATTATAGTACACAAACATTGTAATAAACTTCCAGTACATTTTCTGTTATTTTACAGACTTATTTCACTATACATTATTAGATCAACATCCCATAATGCAATTCACAACTGTAAATAAATGCTTGTGAATCACACAATATGGTAACTGTTCATTACCAGATATTTTTACAGTACACTGTAAAACCCTATAAGTTAAGTCAACTCAAACCGTTTGAGGAAACCGATTGCAACAAACCATTTAAGTTTAAAAATGAATCCTAATGAGTACTGTGAACTTAATCCATTTGAGTAAATGAAGCAATTTGAGCTCAGTAAAACCCAATAAATGAAGAGAACTTAAACCAACTGAGTACAGTAAACTGCAAAACCCTTTAACACTGTAAAACCCAATAAGTTAAGTCAACTCAAACCGTTTGAGGAAACCGATTGCAACAAACCATTTAAGTTTAAAAATGAATCCTAATGAGTACTGTGAACTTAATCCATTTAAATAAATGAAGCAATTTGAGCTCAGTAAAACCCAATAAATGAAGAGAACTTAAACCAACTGAGTACAGTAAACTGCAAAACCCTTTAACACTGTAAAACCCAATAAGTTAAGTCAACTCAAACCGTTTGAGGAAACCGATTGCAACAAACCATTTGAGTTCAAAAATTAATCCTAATGAGTGCTGTGAACTTAATCCATTTGAGTAAATGAAGCCATTTGAGCACTGTAAAACTCTATAAATAAAGAGAACTCAAACAAAATGAGTGCTGTAAACTGCAAACCCTTTAACACTGTAAAACCCTATAAGTTAAGTCAACTCAAACTGTTTGAGGAAACCGATTGCAACAAACCATTTAAGTTCAAAAACTAATCCAAATGAGTACTGTGAACTTAATCCATTTGAGTAAATGAAGCCATTTGAGCACTGTAAAACCCAATAAATGAAGAGAACTTAAACCAACTGAGTACAGTAAACTGCAAACCCTTTAACACTGTGAAACTCAATAAGTTAAGTCAACTCAAACTGTTTGAAGAAACTGATTGCTACAAACCATTTACGTTCAAAAACGAATCCTAATGAGTGCTGTGAACTTAATCCATTTGAGTAAATGAAGCAATTTCAGCACTGTAAAACTCTATAAATGAAGAGAACTCAAACCAACTGAGTACTGTAAAACCCAATAAGTTAAGTCAACTCAAACTGTTTGAGGAAACCGATTGCTACAAACCATTTGAATTAAAAAACTAATCTATATGAGTGCTGTGAACTTGCTCCATTTAAGTTGAAGTAATGAGGTATTTAATTAACTCATCACCTTCAACACTGAGTTCAAAACTCTTTTCAAATGAGTAGAATTAACTTTCAGTAAATTGAGTTAACTACACTCATTTCATTTGATAAAGTTGACTGTTGGGTTTTACAGTGTATAGATGCAATGACAATGAAAATGACATTACAGGGATATACAGTAGTTCAAGCAAAAATGAAAATGCACACACTCTAGAAAAATGTCAGATTAATTCAACTCAATTCTGGGTGTAATA
Source organism: Danio aesculapii (assembly GCF_903798145.1). Taxonomy (NCBI): domain Eukaryota; kingdom Metazoa; phylum Chordata; class Actinopteri; order Cypriniformes; family Danionidae; genus Danio; species Danio aesculapii. The sequence goes on from NC_079453.1 coordinate 45,586,331, forward strand.
GGGACTAACCCAACTGTTAGGTTCTTTTTTGAGTTAAATTCATTCGTTCATTCATGCTCTTTTCGGCTTAGTGCCTTTATTAATCTGGGGTTGCCACAGTGAAGCACCAACTTATCCAGCATATGTTTTACACAGCGGATGCCCTTCCAGCTGCAACCCAATACTGGGAAACATCCTTCAGTTATATTATTCAGACCAATGTTTTTGGGTTAGTCCATATTCTACCCAATAACGTAGCATTTCTTTGAGGTGTTTTACATCGGAGTTTCTTTTTTCCTCCATTGAAGTCTGAATAATGTATAAGGTACTTTGAAGAATGTTGAAGCTTGCACTGCAAAAATAGCTTTTCTTACTTAGAGTTTTCTTCCTTAGAACAAGGTAAACAATCTGACAGTCGGGTAAATAAAACAATCATGTTTTTGGTTTGAAATAAAATGATTTTGCTTAAGTCATTGGTAGATTATTCAGCCTCTTTTTTTTAAAAGGAAAAACTCCTTTAATTTTGACTGATTATTTCTGAATTCAGTTTTTTACTTGTCTAGAAAATGCTTCTTGATTTCTGAATTTTTTGATATTTGGACTAGAAACAAGACAAAATCTTTGAGTAAGAAAAGCATTTTTTTGCAGTGTGGTAGACAATAAATTTCATTGTATGAAAAAAAATCTTTTAGCATTCTTCAAAGTATCTTCTTTTGTGTTTAATGGGAAAAAGAAACCGATTACAACCAAATTTAGATTTTTTGGGGTGATCTGCCCCTTTAAGAAGTCCATCAGTCCAATTGGTTAAATATGTTTGTGTTGAGGGTGACACGGTGGCTCAGTGGTTAGCACTGGCGCCTCACAGCAGAAAGGTTACTAGTTCAAGCCCCGGTTTGGTCAGTTGGCATTTCTGTGTGGAGTTTGCATGTTCTCCCCGTGTTGGTGTGGGCTTCCTCTGGGTGCTCCAGTTTCCCATACAGTCCAAATACATGCGCTATAGGTGAATTGGGTAAACTAAATTGCCCGTAGTGTATGTGTGTGAATGAGTGTGAATGACTGGGTGTTTCCCAGTACTGGGTTGCAGCTAGAAGGGCATCTGCTGCATAAAACATGTGCTGGATAAGTTGGCGGTTCATTCCGCTGTGGCGACCCCAGATTAATAAAGGGACTAACCGAGAAGAAAATAAATAGTGTATGAGTGTGAATGAGTTTGTATGGGTGTTTCCCAGTACTGGGTTGCAGCTGGAAGGGCATCCGCTGCGTAAAACATATGCTGGAATAGTTGGCGGTTCATTTCGCTGTGACGACCCCTAATAAATAAGACACTAAGCCGGAGGAAAATGAATGAATGAATTATTCAAAATGTAATACTCTGAGTAGGAACTTATTTTGAATAAGTAATTAAAAAGAAAGTGAAAATGATGTCATTATTTACTTCCCCCATATTTGACCAAAATTATTATTTTTTTTGTCTGTTGAACTTAAAAGAAGATATTTTGAAGAATGTTAGAAACCAGTTGACTTCCATTGTGTTTTTTCCTACAATTGAATTCAATGGCTACTAGTTTCCAACATTCTTCAAAATATCTTCTTTTATGTTTAACAGTAAAAAGGAAATCTGAGAGTGAATACGTTATTTTTTGGGGGGGTGAATTATCCCTTTAATTCTCCACTATTGAGTAGAGAAGTAAATATAAATATCGTATGAATGTAATCTGAATATATTACCATCTCCATCCTGGTATTTACTGAATTCAGACCATCTCACATAATGTTTTTCACACATAGTTTCTGTAGTGTTTAAGTATGTGATTTTGGATGTAGGTGTTTAAAACTGAGAGATGTTTAAAGTAGGCAATTAGGCTCATGTTTCCAGTGGTTGTACGCGACTTGTATGTCCTCTAGGAAAATGTGTTTTTAAGGTTTCAGATTTCACTACATATGTACACAAAGAGGCCCTTTACTGCGTGTGTGCGCAAGTGAGTGTGTATGCATACCTGAGGGTGAATGTATAATCAATGGGAGTTATTATGAGAAAGGCCAGCACTGTACATTTATTGAACCTGCAGACTGTCTGGCTTTTCACTCTCACATTCTTTCCTTCACTTCCAATTTGTACAATAATAAATATATATTCAGTGGCTTAGTGGTTAGCACTGTCGCTTCACAGCAAGAAGGTCGCTGGTTCGAGTCCCGGCTGAGTCAGTTGGCAAATCTGTGTGGAGATTGCATGTTCTCCCCGTGTTGGTGTGGGTTTCCTCCGGGTGCTCCGGTTTCCCCCACAGTCCAAACACATGCGCTATAGGTGAATGGAATAAGCTAAATTGGCCATAAGTGTGTGTGTGTGTGTGTGTGTGTGTGCGTGTGTGTGTGTGTGTGTGTGTGTGTGTGTGTGTGTGTGTGTGTGTGGGTGTGTGAAGAAGTGTGTATGGATGTTTCCCAGTACTGGGTTGCAGCTGTAAGGGCACCTTCTGTGTAAAACATATGCTGCAATAGTTGGCGGTTCATTCCGCTGTGGTGACCTCTGAAATACAGATTAAGCTGAAAGAAAATGAATGAATGTATATTTCTTGAGCTGATGGGACACTCACTTTCTTGGGACACTGAGGATATTGTAGTAATGACGCTAATAATTCAGCTATTCATCACTGGGGGAAAAACACATATTAAAAATTCTGTATATTACAGTAGAACAAATATTTAAATATACAAATATTTTACTGTACTCGTGTTTTTTACTGTATTTTTAATCAAATAAATGCAACATGCAGCATAAAATAATTATAAGTGTGTAAACGGGGAACTTTCATAATTTTAAATAAGACTTTTTTGTCAATATTAAAGAGTATTGTTCACACAAAAATGCAAATTTATTTATCATGTCCTGTACTCATTTTTGTTTTTCATTGAACACCGATACTTGACCCTGAAGCACAAAACCATATTTATATTGTTTATTTATTTATATAGATTCATGATTAAATAGGTTCATTTTCAGCAGTGACTACTCTAATCCCCTTCTCCCCCACTCACTGGCCACTTTATTAGGTACACCTTACTTGTACCGGGTTGGACCCCCTTTTGCCTTCAGAACCGCCTTTATCATACGTAGGGCCAGACGGAATCTGCGGACGTTTTTTGCTATTTCTGCAGAGAATTTTGGTAAAAATCTGCGGATTTCTGCAGAATTATTTAGGGAGTATCATAACTAAAACCTTAATATGTGAAATTAAAATAATATCTTTTTAACTTTTATTTAATGTTTAAAATGCAAATCCAATTAGATTTAATTTATTTGATAAACAAAGCAAGTCTCTCATATAATATTTCTATTAACAGACAGAAAATATTACTTTACCAACTGGATTGTAAATAAATCAGATGAACATTTTCATATTAGTCAATAATATGACTGTAGTTAATAAAAAAACTGAATAAATATTGATTTACACACATTTACTCAAGTAAATAAACAGAATTAATGATGGGCAAAAAATCTGCGAAAAACTGCATAATTCTGCACGAGTGGGTCTGCACGTGTGGGCCTAATCATACGTGGTGTAGATTCAACAAGATACTGGAAATATTCCTCAGAGATTTTGCTCCATATTGACATGATAGCATCACGCAGTTGCTGCAGATTTATCAGCTGCACATCCATGATGCCAATCTCCCTTTCCATCACATCCCAAAGGTTCTCTATTGGACTGAGCTCTGGTGACTGTGGAGGCCATTTGAGTACAGTGAACTCATTGTCATGTTTAAGAAACCAGTTTAAGATGATTCACGCTTAATGTGCATTATCTTACTGGAAGTAGCCATTAGAAGATGGGTACACTGTGGTCATAAAGGGATGGACATGGTCAGCAACAGTACTCAGATTGGCTGTACTGTAGCATTGACACCATGCTCAATTGGTATCTAATAGGCTCAAAGTGTGCCAAGAAAATATCCCCCACACCATTACACCACCACCACCAGCCTGAACCGTTGAGACCGGACCATTCTCTGTAAACCCTAGAGATGGTTGTGCGTGAAAATCCCAGCAGATCAGCAATTTCTGAAATGCTCCGACCAGCCCGTCTGGCACAAACAACCATGCCACATTCAAAGTCACTTAAATCACCTTTATTCTCCATTCTGATGATGAATTTGAACTGCAGCAGATCGTCTTGACCATGTCTACATGTCTAAATGCATTGAGTTGCTGCCAAGTGATTGGCTGATTAGAGATTTGCAATAACGAGCTGTTGGACAGGTGTATCTAATAAAGTGGCCGGTGAGTGTACATGTATATATGTTGTATGTTTGACAATAGCCCAAAAAATTATTGTATGGGTTATGAATGTTAATTAAAGTCTATGAAGAAAGTTTATAAATTAAATAAATTGTACATTATATAAATGTAAATTATTAATTATATATTCAATTTTTTTTTTTTGATAAGAACTTAATTTAGACATCCTGTCCTAACAAACCCACACATTAATGAAAGCTTATTTATTATTAATTTCCAGAAATGAGAACTTTCTAGCAACTTATGACTGGTTTTGGGATTCAGGGTCACATATTGTATTGTTAATAATGTTGGAAACCTGAATGACAACCATAAACATACAAACAAACATAAATGAATAAACAAACAAACAGATAAATAAATAAATAAATAAACTCAGAAAGTTAATAGCTAACAGTTTCCACCATTCTTCAAAATATCTTATTTTGTGAAGAAGTCAAAAAAGGTTTGCAAACATCATTTTATATCTTGAATAAAATCGTAAAATGTACAATTTATATTGTTTTTCCTACAGTAAGTGTGCCTGGCAGGTAACATGTCATTAGTTCAGTACATGCGTTGACAGGAATGCCCTTGTTTCCGTGTTTCAGCTGCAGGCCTGTGTAACACCAAGCCCACTGATGTGGTGTTCATCGTCGACAGCTCTCGAAGCGTCCGGCCCTCTGAGTTTGAGCAGGTCAAAGTCTTCCTGGCCAAAGTAATCGATGGTTTGAGCGTTGGACCGGACGCCACTCGTGTGGGTGTGGTGAACTACGCCAGTCGAGTGAAGAACGAAGTCTCTCTGAAATCCCACAAAACCAAGGCTGCGCTGGTCAAGGCTGTGTCCAAGATCGAGCCGCTGTCCAGCGGCACCATGACTGGACTCGCCATCCAGTTTGCAATGAACGTGGCCTTCAGCGAAGCCGAGGGAGGACGCAAATCCCCTGACATCAGCAAGGTCAGAGTCATGACAATCCCATAAAACCCACATATTAGCATCATTAACAGCGCTAAGCCTCATTGCTGCGTTACATTATTCACATTGGAGAAATCATAACTGTAAATGAGACTGTAACAAAACTACAGGGGAAAAATGTTTTACTGTATATTTATGTATACTGGGTAAATTTAGATCTAACCAGGATCTGATTGTGTTTTATTATAGATAGAATATTTGCTTTGATGGTGTGTTTTAATTGGAAATTAATCTAAATGCCACTACCTTAAATGCCTCTGGGTAAGTTTTCAGCGGCATCTATTCTAAATGCATCTGATTGGTTCACTTTTAGTAACGACTAATTTTAACGTCTCTGATTGGTGTGTTTTCAGTGGCATCTAAGGTTCTTTCGATTTCAGCAGTGACTAATCTAAACACCACTGATTGGTTCATTTTTAGCAGTGACTATTCTAAACGTCTCTGATTGGTGTGTTTTCAGCAGTGACTTCTCTAAACTCTCCTGATTGGTGCATTTTCAGCAGTTACTAATATAAACGCCTCTGATTGGTGCGTTTTCAACTGCATCTAATCTTAACACCACTGATTGGTTCATTTTTAGCAGCGACTATTCTAAACGTGCTTGATTGGTGTGTATTCAGCAGCATCTAAAATGTTCTCATTGGTGCATTTTTAGCTGTGACTAATCTAAATGCATCTGATTGGTGCGTTTTCAGCAGTGACTACTCTAACCCCCCTTGATTGGTGCGTTTTCAGCAGTGATTAATCTAAATGCATCTGATTGGTTCATTTTCAGCAGTGACTACTCTAAACTCCCCCTGATTGGTGCGTTTTCAGCAGTGACTAATCTAAATGATTCGGATTGGTTCATTTTCTGCAGGGACTACTCTGAACTCACCTAATAGGTTCACTTTCAACAGTGACTACTCCAAACTCCCCTGATTGGTGCGTTTTCAGCAGTGACTACTCTAAACTCCCCTGATTGGTGCGTTTTCAGCAGTGACTACTCCAAACTCCCCTGATTGGTGCGTTTTCAGCAGTTACTAATCTGAATGCATCTGATTGGTTCATTTTCAGCAGTGATTACTCTAAACTCCCCCTGATTGGTGCGTTTTCAGCAGTGACTAATCTAAATGATTCGGATCGGTTCATTTTCAGCAGTGACTACTCTGAACTCACCTAATAGGTTCACTTTCAACAGTGACTACTCCAAACTCCCCTGATTGGTGCGTTTTCAGCAGTGACTTCTCTAAACTCCCCTAATTGGTGCATTTTCAATAGTGACTACTCTAAACCCCCTGATTGTTTCATTTTCAGCAGTGACTACTCTAAACTCCCCTGATTAGTGCGTTTTCAGCAGTGACTACTCTAAACCCACCTGATTGGTGCGTTTTCAGTAGTTACTAATCTGAATGCATCTGATTGGTTCATTTTCAGCAGTGACTACTCTAACCCCCCCCCCCCTCCCCTCCCCTTCGATTGGTGCGTTTTTTAATAGTGACAACTCTAAACTCCCCTGATTGGTTCACTTTCAACAGTGACTACTCTAAACTCCTCTGATTGGTGCGTTTTCAGCAGTTACTAATCTGAATGCATCTGATTGGTTCATTTTCAGCAGTGACTACTCTAAACACCTCCTGATTGGTGCATCAGAATAAAGTGCTAACTATACAAATAACTTGTTTGTGCTCAGTGAATTGAGGTTTTATAACATGTTCATTTTCCACAATGTACTTTTATGTGAGCAAATCTGCAGCTTTTAGATCATGTAAGACAATGACATCAGCAAATATGTGCAGGTGGCCATCATTGTGACCGATGGCAGACCGCAGGACAACATCCGTGACATTGCAGCGAGAGCGCGGGAGGCCGGCATTGAGATATTTGCCATCGGAGTGGGCCGCGTGGATATGACCACCCTCAGGCAGATGGCCAGTGAGCCCCTGGAGGATCATGTGGACTACGTAGAGAGCTACAGCCTCATCGAGAAGCTCACCAAGAAGTTCCAGGAAGCCTTCTGTGGTAAGTGTGATCAATAGAACACCAATGACTAATCCTCAACATGGCCGCCGGTATTAATAGTGTATTTACAGTACGATAATGGGCATGAGGATACTGTAGATAGGGCATGTTTTGATTAATCTCACCTCCAGACGTGGATCTCCACCCAGTGCTTGATGCTGCACTGCACTCAGGTTTCCGGGGGAGGAAGTAAAAGCATGTATAAACACTGATGTGACTGTAGTGTAATCTATAGCTATGTTTCCATCCAAAGATGTCAACATATGCACAAAACTGGAATATTGCATAGATCATTTTGCAAATAAAGCAACGTTTGCATTTATTCAGTCAAACTGAACAAAATTGTCACTTCTTGATCAATTGCCGCCATATATAAAATAGAAAAGTGGAGTTTTCTCCTGTAGGAGAAACCACTGTGTTTTTTTTGTTGTGTAATAGATTGCTTGCGCCTCAGATGACAAAACACAATGGGCCCTATCATACACCTGGCGCAATAAGGCGCAAGATGTGTTTGGCGCGATTTGTTGCTATTTTCAGACCAGCTCAGCCCTAATTTTCACGTTTTGCGACACAATGTTTAAGTAGCAAATCCATTTGTTCCACAGCGACACAGTGACTACTCTAAACTCCCCTGATTGGTGCTTTTTCAGCAGTGACTACTCTAAATCCCCCTGATTGGTGCGTTTTCAGCAGTGACTACTCTAAACTCCCCTGATTGGTGCTTTTTCAGCAGTGACTACTCTAAACTCCCCTGATTGGTTCATTTTCAACAGTGACTACTCTAAACCCCCCTGATTGGTGCTTTTTCAGCAGTGACTACTCTAAACTCCCCTGATTGGTTCATTTTCAGCAGTGACCAATCTAAACACATGTCGTTATTATTGTTCATTTATTTGTCGGCTAGAAATTAGAACTGAATTCAGAAATAGTTTTGAAACAAATCTTTGTGCTTAACAAACTAAATTAAATATGTAGGCTAAGGTATGTCTTTAATGGAGTGCGTACAGCACCGTTTCCTTATCCACCAAAGAAAAGAGAAAAGTAAAGAGTGAAAGGAAAGAGAAAGTAAAGTCCGCCAAGTAAATAGCAAGTGTGCCACGGCGTGACGCAACTGACTCTTAAGGGAAATGTGAGACGAGACTCTGGTTTAATGCACGTTATGCTCAAAACACACCCATAAGTCATTAAGAGAATAAGCTCAACCCTGTTAGACCATACGCAGGGACGCAGAGCGTATTTTTTCATCCTTAAAATAACAAAAGTGGATTCAGACAAACCCTTAATGCTTTTACGCCATGCACTTTAGGGGTCTATTTTAGGTGCAAAGTCTAAAGCGCAGGGCGCAAAAGCATTAAGGGTGTGTCCGAATCCACTTTTGCTATTTTAAGGACGGAAAAATACACTCTGCACTGCAGCGCGTGGTCTAACAGAGTTGTACTTATTCTCTTAATGAGTTATGGATGTGTTTTGTGAGATTCAGAGTCTCATCTCCCATTCCCTTTAATGGGATCACAGTTGTATCACGTCATGGTGCATTTGCTATTTACATGGTGGACTTTGTTAATGGAAAAACTGAACGCTTCACTAGTGAGAAAACAGTTAAACAGAGCATCTGCAGCGCGAGGATAAAGAACGAGCCTCCTCCATTCGCCGTTTACTTTCACTTTCTCTTTCTTTTGAGGAAAAAGAAAGGATGTTGTACGCACTCCGCTGAAGACATCCATTAGCCCACATAATCAATTTTGTTTGTTAAGCGCAAAGATTTGTTTCAAAACTATTTCTAAATTCAGTTCTAATTTGCAGGAAACGATTAAATGAACAATAATAACGACATGTGGTCAAAAAACTGAGTTATATCCAAACACACATGCTGTGCCCAAATATGGTCCAAAACCTGACAGGTGGACAAATCTAAGCTTGTTTTTAATAAAACAAATATAATAATGATAATAATAACATTATACAAAAGGAAATAATCATGATTAAACAAAAAAAAAGCTTCCCGAGATGATGACGGCATAGAAACAGTGGTTTTTATATTCATGTAGAAAATAATAATTTTTGTAATATTTTAGTCCTTTAATCTTGTTCCTTTGTGAAGATATTTGTGTGTTGCTGTACATCCTGTTTGTATTAAGCAATGTGTAAGCGAGGTGCAAAACTAACGCACTCTGCACTGGACTTTAGACCTGCTTTCAGCTGGTCTATTGCACAGTCTATTTTAGTTCCTCAGAATAGCAAAATGCCAACAATGCGCCTTAACACACCTCTTTTCTAGACCAGAACACCAATGAGCCCACAAAGTGGCGCAAATGGATTTGCTATTTAAACAATGGGGCAGAAAACAGGAAAATTCTGGGATTTTAGACCAAAATAGGGCTGGGCAGATAAACGATATTACAGTATATCGAATCACAATGAAATTTATGTCAGTAACAATGATAAGCTCTGGACTTTTTTACTCTATATTGAGCTAAGAGCCAATCACACAGCAGAAATGTGCACCAATGGAAATCTGGAAGCGTATTGATATTAGAGATATACCGAATTATTGGCCACCGACAAATTAATCGGCTGAAATGTTATGCAATTAAATGGACCCTCCAATTTTTGTGGCTTCAGTCATTGTTTGGATACTCTTTTAAATCTGGAAGCATTAACAACTTAAAATATATATCATTATCAATATGGAAAATAATTATCGAGATTGCAGTTTTGCCATATCGCCCAGCCCTAGACCAAAACAACATTTCAGATGTTTTACAGTGTGTTCAATCCAGCTCATTTCGTTATCACATGATCTGTGAAAACCATCACATGACTTTTTTTGATGCACATGTGGGAATTTATTCTGTAATTGTGTTTCTAACGTAGTTTGCCCACATTTTTTCTTATTGAATAAAAAGTTTATCCTACTCCAAAAAAGATGTTTGCACATTTTCACAATTCATGCACATCTCATCATTTCCATTGCACATTTTTTATGTGATATTCCAAAGAGCGCATACAAATAGGTGGATGGAAACATAGCTAATGCAGTGCAGTGGTTCTCAGCTTTAACATATATGACATTTTAATGTTTACTAGATCATTTTGAAGCTTAAAAGGTTGAGAACCAATGCGGTAGAAAGTCTGCATCGGAGCAACAGCCGCCTGAGACTACTGACGTTTACTACAAGCCTCAGGCGTCTGGATCTCTGACATGTTTCAGTGCGTTTTAAAGATTTGCTGTTCATTTGAGTGCAGCAGATTGCTAAAACACGTTGATTTTCTTGAGTTCCCACTTCACATAGTAATTCTGTCCTCGCTAACCCTTCCTTCCCCCCCCCCCCCCCCCCCCCACCCGGTGTGTGTGTTACATTCATGGTAGCGGTTGTGTCGGACCTATGCGCGACTGGTGATCATGACTGTGAGCACATTTGCATCAGCACACCCGGATCTTTCAAGTGCGCCTGCAGAGAGGGGTTTACACTCATGAATGACAGCCGATCATGCTCAGGTGAGTACAAGAGAATGTTGGGTAAGTGAGAAAAAGATTTGATAGAGTCAAAAAATAACATTTATGGGCCAATATTTGACCTTGAAATCAGTGTTTTTTAGTTTAACTTATTAATTGTGTTATATTTTACACCAAATACTTCCCACCTGGTTTTATTGACCTTGGAACCTTATTGGCTCGAGACTTTAATTTTTATCCATAAATAAAAACACCTTGTTATGCTGGTTGATATTGCAAACGTCATTCATTCCTTCGGCTTAGTCTTAGATTTATCTGAGGTTGCCACAGTGGAATGAACTGCCAACTATTCCAGCATATGTTTTACACAGCGGATGCCCTTCCTGCTGCAACCCAGTACTGAGAAACACCCATACACACTCATTTACACACACACACACACACACACACACACACACACACACACACACACACACACACACACACACTCATACACTATAGCCAATTTAGTTTATTGACTTAGTGCATGTCTTTGAACTGTGGGGGAAACCGGAAGATCCAAAGGAAACCCACGCCAACACTGGGAGAACATGCAAACTCCACACAGAAATGCCAACTGACCCAGATGGGACTCGAACCAGCGACCTTCTTGCTGTGAGGTGACAGTACTAACCACTGAGCCATCCTGCCACCTGATATTGCGAACTTCATTCATTTTCCTTCAGCTTAGTCCCTTTATTCATCAGGGGTCGCCACAGCGGAATGAACCGCCAACTTATCCATCATATGATTTACACAGCGGATGCCCTTCCAGCTGCAACCCAGTACTGGGAAACATCCATACACACTCATTCTCTCACACACACACACTACAGCCACTTTAGTTAATTTAATTCAGCTATAGCGCATGCCGTTTGTTATTCAAAGTCATTTCTCCCATAGGCAACTGAATCGTAAGTCCTAAATCAGTGCAGAAAAGAGCTAACTTCCACATCGCAGATTAAGGTCAATAGCTATTTGCACAAATCCCTTGATGAATCACACTTCTATTGGTCATTTTGTCTTGTATAACCAACACTAGTAAACAAACACTCACTTTTAGTCACCTTGAGGTTGTCCAAGATGTTAGTGACTTTTTTTCCCAGTAGAACATTGAAGATGTTTCGCTGAAAGAGTGGTCCTTGGTGATTGGTTTAATGACATTATCATATAAAGTCAGCGTCTTCAAGCATTTTGAGGCTAAAAAAAACCTCAAACATTTTGAGGGTAAAAAAAAATACACACACAGGTAAGACAAAATGAATACACATGGCTCTGGATGATACACTAAGCTCTTATAAAGTGAAACAAATCGTCTGTGCAAGAAACTGGACATTATTTACAACATTATTACCATTATTACCAAAGCCTCATATTGCACAAACCAATCGTTTCACTTCATAAAACCTCCAAAAGCAGCCATGGTATTACTTCTGCATTGCCTGGATGTTTTTTTTTTTTACTTTTTTAGTCTATAAGTTAATATTCTTGAATTTTTAATTTTAATAATCACCAAACACCACAGTTAAAGGAATAGTTCACTCAAATTAAATTGACTTCATATTTACTCAACTTCAAGTGGTTGCAAACTTTTGTGAGTTTCGTTTTCTGTTGAACAGAAGATAATCTGACTTGAAAAGATAATTTGGTAACCATTGACTTCCATAGTAGGAAAAACAATGGAAGAAAGAAAGTCAAACAGGTTTGTAAAAGTAATTGAGAGGCAGAATTTTGTATGAGTAATTTGACAGAATTTTCGTTTTTTAGTGATCTTTTTAAAGGTCCCATAAAATTAAAATAAAGTTTTTTAGATGTTAGTATTGCTGCTTGGTGTAGCAAACTGATATTTTCTTATTATATTATTCCACTTTGTCTGTATTGTCATGCAAACACTTGTTTCTAGAGTAAGTAGTTTGACCGTTTTCTGCTGTTTATTATTCCTTGTCTTTTCTGGCAGCTGAATCGGAAGTTCTAAAACAATCGCACAAACGGTCAATAGACATACAAAGCTGGTAGTTTGTCACTTCTGTCTAAATCAGGGGTGTCCTAACTTGGTCCTGGAGAGCCAGTGTCTTGCATATTTTGGTTCCAACCCCAATTAAACACACCTGTACCAGCTAATCAAGCTCTCTCTTAGTATACTCGAAACTTCCGCGCAAGTGTGTTGAAGGAAGTTAAAGCTAAACTATGCAGGACACTGGCCCTCCAGGATTGAGTTTGGACACCCCTGGTCTAAATGGATCATTGGTTTTCTATGTCACCTCATACTTTAGTTTCTCATCAAATTGTGACCAATCACATGCTCTCTAGTGTCTGATATACCCCGCCCCCTTTAAGATGCTTCACATTTGTGCTTGAGCTCAACCACTCTCACTGGCAGAACTGTGATGAGACACGTTATTGGCTGAGGAGCAACTCTATGTCCCACCCTCTCTTCATGTTTCAGTTGAGATTACGTCAAATATGTCAAAGCACTTTTTTTTTTAAATTCTGTCCTATATTTTTGGTGGACTCCTGGGGGTCCCGGGGCCCCAGTATGAAGTCACCATTAGTACTCTCTGTTTCTCATCTCTCAGCTTGCAGTAATGCAGCCACAGATGTGGTCTTCCTGATCGACGGCTCCAAGAGTGTGAGACCCGAGAACTTCGAGCTGGTGAAGAAGTGGATCAACCTGATCATCGACAAACTGGACGTGTCAGAAACCAACACCCACGTGGGACTGGTGCAGTACTCCAGCACTGTGAAGCAGGAGTTCCCACTGGGACGCCACAACAGCAAAAGAGCCCTGAAAGAGGCTGTGAAAAGGATGGACTACATGGAGAGGGGAACCATGACTGGACATGCCCTCAGTTTCCTGGTGGACAACAGCTTTGGTCCTAGCCAGGGTGCCAGACCCGGAGTGCCGAAAGTCTGTATCGTCTTCACTGACGGCAGGTCGCAGGATTACATCGGAGACGCCGCCAAGAAAGCCAAGGCACTAGGTTAGGAAACTAAAACTATTAGAAAACTACAGAGCACTCAATTTTTTTTTTATTCAAGTTTTTTTTTATTGTTTTCTTCTGGTTCATGACAAAATAATACAAACACATATTACAAATGATCAACTAAATGTAAAGCCAGAATGTATACAGTGGTTACTATGGACAAAAGTACAATATTATTAAAAGAACCTAGTGAGTAGTTTTAAATTGTGTTACAAGACATAGTCACATTAGACCAAAAGTATTCCCACACGAGGATACATACAGGGACCCCTGCGTTGTCCTTATTATGTAATTTGCAAAGTAAACGGTCATACTAAGCTGTTTTAGTCATTATATTGGCCCATTCTATTAACTCTGGAATTTTGGGAGTTTTCCAGTGTTTTAAGATGACTCTAGCTGTCACTGAGATCCCCACCATGTTGACTGTAAACTCTTCTTTTGTAATATTTGGCATCTGTTCCCTACCTCCCAGTAAGCATAACCTTGGTGACTGTGGTATTAATGTTCCAAGCCACTCATTCAAAATATTTAGGGCTATAACTATAAATAACTAGTGAACAGTCTCAAATACAATGAATAAATGTGCCTCTCTCTTTTTGACATTTTCAGAGAGCCCTTATTTTAAACAATGGTTGCAAGAATTGTCTCATTATTTGGCATTAGAAAAATGAATGTATACACTCTTAGAAACAATTGTAAAAGATCTGTTCAGCTCTCTGTGATCATCAATCTTCATCAAATGTGATCAAGAATAAGTTCTACAAGTTTAAAACGTCTCTAAAACAGTGCATGTTTGTAATGAATTACAACGATTTTACCGTCTTTACTTTATCACTACAGCCGCGTGTCAGTACAATTAGAAAAGAAGACGCTTCAGTGCCCAGTTTTTGGACGCTAAATCAGGTTTATTTCCTACATTAACATAACAGATATCTATACAGCAGTGGACGTTAACATGGATCCTGTCACATTTGTCATGCAAAAACAGTGCAAAGTTAAACATGCGCTGTTTGTGTGTGTGTGTGAACTTTGTAACGACATTGTGTGACTCATCGAAAGTCTTGAATTAACTCCACAACATATACATCAAATAATCATTGGGAAAGTTCTTACTGTAGTATTTCACACATACGTTACGTGAGATCTGCTTCCTTCATGTCTGTCACTGTGCTGTTTATCTGACGCTGTCAAGGCAGAGATTGAGGCACATTCTGACAGGCATGTGGGAACTAGCATTAAAGGCACAGGCCACAAAAACAGCTACATTCTTTTGAGAGCAGAAAATCTCAATGTTCTGAAAGGTCTAGTAAATAATCTGATGGGTGTTTTGAGCTGAAACTTTACAGACACATTCTGGAGACACAAAAGACTCATCTTAAATCTAAAAAAGGGGTAAAATAGGTGCCCTTTAACACCTAAAAAGTACAAATGTGTACCTCACAGTAACTTAAGTGAACCTTAAAAGTACAAAAGTGAATCTTAAAAGTACAAAAGTGTACCCTAAAGGTACTAATGTCAACATGTATGGTACAAAAGTGTACTTTTTGAAAAGGAACTTGCCCAGGCACAGATTTTGTACCTTTCTTTCTCAGAGTGTATACAGTAGTTGAGAGAAAACCTTAAAAGTTTTTTAAAGGGGGGGGGGTCCACTACGATATCATATGTTAAAATGTAGTCGGTGTGTAATGTAGCTGTGTGAACATAAACAACATCTCTGAATGTAAGACGCTCAAAGTTCAATGCAAAAGGAGGCATTGGCTTTTACAGAGTTAGCTTTGCAAAGCCTACAGCGAACGAAATTTGGGGACCAGAAAAAAATAGATCCCGGTTAAGGATGTCATAAACCCTTTCAGGTTACGCACATACACCCAGCGCAGTGAAGGGGCGTGGCCAGAGGCGCTGTAATGTTATAACAGAGACGATACCTGGTGATGTGGAGCTGATCTGCGAATCACAGCACATTATGTTAGCTGACAAATCAGAGCCTCTTGAGGGTGGGCCTTCAGAGGAACTAGGAAATATGACAGTGGTTTTAATGTTAGCTGAGTAGCTGTATATAATCAAAGTAGGATATGTTAAAAAATAACCTGTTTTTTTACAATTGAAGCATGAACACACACTGCTTTGCATCTTATAAACACAAACAAGCCTTAAAAATACACTCTGGACCATCCCTTTAAAATATGGATTCCCTATGTAGGATTTCAGAAGGAAGCTGATATGAATCTTCAGTCAGTCAGTCAGTCTTTATTCATTTCCCGGCAATTTGGTTGAAGCATTCAAGCATGTCACAAATAATACACAAAAACACATTGTACAGTACAAATCCACCCTAAATTTGATAAACGTTGCATCTGAGGGAATAATTGAAGGTTTAAACCGATTTATTTTACTAATAGTTATGCATCGAATACCAGAAGGGAGAAGATAAAACTAGGGGTGCATAGGATGGGAATCATCTGACAGGATACTCTGAGCTTTACTCAAAACTTGCCTATATAACTGAGCCATAGTCATCTGTTTTCTCCCTGTTATTTTTCCTCCTATAGGTTCACGATTTTCTCCAAACAACTCTTATTTTTCACACTTAGAGAATTGAACCACCAAAGCAAGGAAAAAGATAACAGTGACTGAAGCTAAAAACTGTGAAACATGCACATGAGTGATTTATCTATATTGAATGATATTAATTTCTGCAAGCAGTACAATCTTTGCTGCCCTTTCTTACATATAGTATTAGTATTTTCAGAAAAGGACAGTTTAGATACATTTATATTGTATGTGTATATACAGTACATGCATTTATTTAATTTTATATACTTGTAATGGCAATTTTTATTACTATTTTATTTGATCATTTTGTATCTTTGTGTTTTTTTTCTTAAGTGCATGTTAAAAGGTCCTAAAAATAATCAAGATAGTGTTTAAAAGAAATTCACATATGCACTGCACTGTGTTTAAATGTTATTCAAACACATATTTTTATCTGTATGTTTTAGGCTTTAAAATGTATGCTGTGGGAGTCGGCAATGCAGTTGAAGACGAGTTGAGAGAGATCGCCTCTGATCCGATCGCTGACCATTACTTCTACACGGCTGACTTCAAAACCATGAACCAAATTGCCAAGAAGCTGCAAATCAACGTTTGTCAAGGTAAATACAACCACACAAAGATGACCATTAAAGCTAGTATTTCCTCAATTCCTGAATTTGTGTTGTGTTGTTATTTGCAGAGGAAGATCCCTGTGAATGTAATTCCATTACCAAGTTCCAGAAAAAGGTGGAGGAGGCACTACAGGCGTTAACTAAGAAATATATCCTTTTTAAATAGAGCATTCACGCTCATTTCCACAGCTGCCATGTTGAAAATATGCACTGAACTACTTACTTTTATGCTACAAGCAAAACTGTGGAACTGGTGGGAATTCATTATGCAAGAAATCAGGCCAGAATGAAGTTGTGAAGTTTAGACGATACAACTTAAGCCTGGTTTGTAACCACCTCCGAAATGCCATTGGTTTGTATTGATGATGTAATTGGTGGGTGTGGCTTTATGGGGCCCACCCTCTTTGACTAAAAAGTCTTTCCCGTTTTGGTCCCTTTAACTGAACAAATTATTTCGAACTTCTTTTTTACCTCTTAGTGAAGAATGAACAAGAACTTCATTGTGAGTATATTGTGTATAAGTATATAATATACTTAATTTATCATCTCTCAACTTTTTTGAGGTAAGTTTTGCCATTTAAAGAGATGACTTTGTGTTTCAATTATTTATTTGTAAATCCAAAAACTGATTTAATATTGACGAATGAATATTTATAAATATATACACACCCAATGTCTCAAAAAAAACCAAGCAATAATATATCATACAAAAATAAGACAGCTTATCATACTACAGGAATAAGAATGACAAAATTTGGTATAGGAATAACAGTGCAATCTGTGTATTAGAATAATCCTTTTATTAAATTTATAAGACAGTGTATATACACTCACCGGCCACTTTATTAGGTTCACCAACTAGTACCGGGTTGGACCCCCTTTTGCCTTCAGAACTGCCTTAATCCTTCATGGCATAGATTCAACATGTTACTGGAAATATTCCTCAGAGATTTTGCTCCATATAGCATCACACAGTTGCTGCAGATTTGTCCACCAAATCCCAAAGGTGCTCTATTGTATTGAAATGATGAACTCATCGTCATGTTCAAGAAACCAGTCTGTGAGATGATTCGCGCTTTATGAGATGGTGCTGGAATTAGCCATTAGAAGATGGGTACACTGTGGTCATAAAGAGTTGGACATGGTCAGCAACAATACTCAGTTTGGCTGTGACATTGACGCGATGCTCAATTGGTACTAACGGGCCCAAAGTGTGTCAAGAAAATATCCCCCACACCATTACACCACCACCACCAGCCTGAACTATTGATACAAGGCAGGATAGGTTCATGCTTTCATGTTGTTAATGCCAAATTCTGACCCAACCATCCGACTGTTGCAGCAGAAATCGAGACTCATCAGACCAGGCAACGTTTTTCCAATCTTCTATTGTCCAGTTTTGGTGATCCTGTGTGAATTGTAGCCTCAGTTTCCTGTTCTTAGCTGACAGGAGTGGCACTCGGTGTGGTCTACTGCTGCTGTAGCCCATCCGCCTCAAGGTTGGATGTGTTGTGCGTTCAGAGATGCTCTTCTGCAGACCTCGGTTGTAACGAGTGGTTATTTGAGTTACTGTTGCCTTTCTATCAGCTGGAACCAGTCTGGCCATTCTCCTCTGACCTCTGGCATCAACATGGCATTTGCCCCACAGAACTGCCACTCACTGGATATTTTCTCTGTTTCAGACCATTCTCTCTAAACCCTAGAGATGGTGGTTTGTGAAAATCCCAGTAGATCAGCAGTTTCTGAAATACTCAGTACATGCCACATTCAAAGTCACTTAAATCCCCTTTCTTCCCCATTCTGATGCTCGGTTTGAACTGCAACAGACCGTCTTGACCATGTCTGCATGCCTAAATGCACTGAGCCATGTTGTTGGCTGATTAGAAATTTGTGTTTACGAGCAGTTGGACAGGTACTGTATACTAAATAAAGTGGCCAGTGAGTGTGTGTGTGTGTGTGTGTGTGTGTGTATGTATATATGTATATATGTGTATATATGTGTATATGTGTATATATGTATATGTGAACACTAAAATTGAAGTGTATGTAGTACAGTGCAGTACAGTACAGTGTATGCAGTACTACTAATATGCAGTAGTCAACATTTAAAGTGGAACACAGAAGCTTACCCAAAGTGTCCTAAGTCAAGAATGGCTGTTGTTGAATAGTTTTAGGACTGCTTTGACTTCAAATGTTGACTACTATAGATAGAAATATATATAAATATAGTATAAAGTGTCATAAATATGCAGAACTAGTGAGGATGAAACCATTGCATTGCATTATTTCCTTGACCGCAGCATCACTGGAAGCTGTGATGAAGAGGATCGCTGCCCTGGAGAACAAGATCGTTTGAGAAGGCGGCAACATCTAATCCTTACACTGCCGTTCTTTTCAATACTTGTAAAAACACAAACGCCTCCTGTGACCTCTTAAGCCTGTCTTCTCCATTGCATCTCTTTCTGCTTCTCTGCCTTCATCACTGTTGTCCAAGGGGGATGGAGCACTGAAAAAAGCTGAAGGTGTCGATTCTCAAACAGCCATCGCTTATAACAAAACCCAGTTTGCCTTGAGTACATAAAATCTACCCATATTGTCACTGTCTTCACACACAAGCTGGACAATAAGGTCTTCTTTATGGGGACGTGGTGTGTAAATTAACTGAAGAGACCACGATTTGCCCCTGAAATATTCTTTTATATGAAGTATATATATAATGGTAATTTAATATAAAGATTGGACTTGAAATAAATGTGTGAATGCTTGATTATCCACACATACACATACGCAGACATGTCACAAACACACACACATGGGTAAACATTCACCGACTAGACAAATGCTAAACATACGGCTTGTGATGATTCAATAAAGTCTCATGTTGTGTCTGTGTCTTTGTTTGTGGTGTCCTTGTTTTTGTGTGTGCTGAACAGCTGTGCATTAGGCTCACTTCAATACAGGCTTACATAAGAGAAACTGTTCAGCGGAGTTATTAGGAGCCCCAGGTTCAGAAGGATGTATAGTTTGAGGAGTGTGTTTGTGTGTATTGCGGGTGTAGTTATATAACATCAGCATTAATGAAAGGTATGGCTGAAATGCATGATGTTTTTCCTTGTCGAGTTGTTATTATCTGTTTTTTACTTCGAAAATGTTCCAGATGTGCAGCACGGTGGCTTAATGGTTGTGGTGTCGCCTCACAGCAAGAAGGTTGCTAGTTCGAGTCCCAGTTTGTATGCGTGGGTGTCCTCCGGGTGCTCCGGTTTCCCCCACAGTCCAAACACATGCGCTATAGGTGGATTAGGTAAGCAAAATCGGCTGTAGTGTGTGAATGTGAGTGTATTTGTGTGTGTATTTGTTTCCCAGTACTGGGTTGCAGCTGGAAGGGCATCCACTGCATAAAACATGCTGGAATAGTTGGCAATTCATTCCGCTGTGGCAACCCTAGATAAATAAGGGACTAAGCTGAAGGAAAATGAATGCATGTACCAAATGAATAATATTCTCTACTATTTTTAATGCAGTTTGCACTGTTTTTATGTTTATTTTACCTTATTTATTTTAAAGATGAGCTAACTGATATACAGTATCATGCTTCCTAGCTGATCTAATTAATTGTCTGACTAACAATCGTGTTTGAAACTATGCTAAAGTTGCAACGAAACCGAATTAGCATACATTTTATTTAATATTATTGTGATGTAAATCTAGGGCAAATTGATGATCAAAACAGGGAACATTTCACTGCTGCTTCCCCAGAAAAAAATGTGTCATTCTGATAAATAATGGTCTTGTTTTCTGAGAAATCTGTCAAAGTCAGGGGTGGTTATGCTTGACAAATTTGCTAATGTGGTAAGAAAAATACATTTGACATTGTGTACATTTACATACAGGGGAGAGTGAGGATGGTGGCAACATGGGAAAGTTTCAACAAGACTTATTTCTCCGTTCAGGAATAGTGATGATATTTATACTACATATTCTCAGGTAGACCCTTCTTCAATCGGAGGAATCAGCCATATGTGACCATTCCTTCAATATAAAACTCATTTTATTTTTAAAAAAGTTATTTTTTAGTGTTTAGAAAATTTCTCATACTGTCAAATCTGTTTTTGTGAAAGATTATTGATTCATATAATTTAAATGAGTTTTTTAAAAATCATTTAAATCACTTCGCTTTAAATATCTACAGTGCATCTGGAAAGTATTCATAGCGCTTCACTTTTTCCACCTTTTTTTATGTTACAGCCTTATTCCAAAATGGATTAAATTCATCTATTTCCTCAAAATTCTACACACAATACCCCATAATGACAATGTGGAAAAAGAGTCTCTGAAACTGTTGCAAATTTATTAAAAATAAAAAACCTGAAAAATCACATGTACATCAGTATTCACGGCCTTTGCTCAATACTTTGTTGATGCACCTTTGGCAGCAATTACAGCCTCAAGCCTTTTGAATATGATGCCACAAGCTTGGCACACCTGTCTTTGGGAATATTTGCCCATTCCTCTTTGCAGTACCTCTCAAGCTCTATCAGGTTGGATGGGAAGCAACAGTATACAGCCATTTTCAGATCTCTCCAGAGACGTTCAATAGGATTTAGTGCTGGGCTCTGGCTGGGCCACTTAAGGACATTCACAGAGTTGTTGTGAAGCCACTCTATTGATATTTTGGCGGTGTGTTTTGGGTCATTGTCCTGCTGGAAGATGAACCATGGCCCCAGTCTGAGGTCAAGAGCTCTCTGAAGCAGGTTTTCATTCAGGATGTCTCTGGATGTCACATTGCTGCATTCATCTTTCCCTCTATCCTGATTAGTCTTCCAGTTCCTGCTGCTGAAAAACATTCCCACAGCATGATGCTGCCACCACCATGCTTCACTGTAGGGATGGTATTAGCCTGGTGATGAGCGGTGCCTGGTTTTCTCCAAAAGTTACACTTGGCATTCACTCCAAAGAGTTCAATTTTAGTCTCATCAGACCAGAGAATTTAGTTTCTTATGGTCTGAGAGTGCTTCAGATGACTTATGGCAAATTCCAGGTGGGGATTGGCTTCCGACTGGCCACTCTACCATACGGGCTTGATTGGTGGATTGCTGCACAGATGGTTGTCCTTCTGTAAGGTTCTCCGCTGGAGCTCAGACAGTGTGACCATCGGGTTATTGATCACCTCCCTGACTAAGGCCCTTCTCCCCCGACCACTCAGCTTAGATGGCCGGCCAGCTCTACACTGAAAAAAATTATTCAAAGATGATTCCTTGGATTTACTAAATTTTTTTTACGTTAAGTGGTTGTAAACAATTTCTTTGGGCTGAATTTAAACAAACAAATTAACACAAATAAATTATTTATAAATATTTATTTAACACAAATCAATAGTTTGCAACAGTTTTGCATGCAACATTTTTTTCAGTGGAAGAGTCCTGGCGGTTCCAAACATCTCCCACTTACGGATGATGGAGGCCACTGTGCTCATTGGAACGTTCAGAGCAGCAGAAAATTTTCTATAACCTTCCCCAGTCTTGTACCTGTGAATACTTATGTATATGTGATTTTTCAGGTTTTTTATTTTTAATAAATTTGCAACAATTTCAAAAACTCTTTTTTCACATTGTCATTATGTGGTATTGTGTGTAGAATTTTGAGAAAATAAATGGATTTAATCCTTTTTGGAACAAGGCTTTAACATAAAAAAGGTGGAAAAAGTAAAGCGCTATGAATACTTACCTGATGAACTGTATAGCTACCAAGCATTAAAGCTATTGTATGTCCCTAGCATAGACAGTTTAATCAGGGTTGACAGGTTTGAGGCTGATGCAACTGTCTCCAATTACAAAAAACAGTTTCAATGGAATTTAATTTTTAAAAAATATATATTTTTTGAATTAATTAATTAATTTCAAAGTTCAAAGCAGTACTTTAGGAAAGGTTCAGTCTGGATTATCAGTAAAATAATATTTTTGTACAGTTTTTAAGGCCTGAAAATAAAATCCAACCTGATTTTTTATTATTATTACATTTTAATGAATGTTGCAACTATGTGGGTTGTTGCAATCATCCCCCTGCTCGGGGCCAGTTGCAATGTTTGACTTTGTCTGTTCAAGTTTAAATTCTGCATATATTCTCATATGTACACATATTATAGCAATGTGGGTGGGTGTCCAATAGATGTGGGTTTATTTTATTAAAATTTTGCATTTCCACAAAAAACTGTCTCAACTGAAGGAAATGCAAAAAGTGTTGTACCACAAAACAAAAGTATTGAGTGAGCAAATATATATTTTTTATCTTACAGCATGAATAAGCTTATTATAATTTTAAATCTTAAACTTGTTAATCAGAATAAACCCTCCTTAAAGCGATAATTGCTCAAAAATACTCATTTACTCACCTTCATGTGATTCTAAACTTGTGTTTTATTAAAGGATTTTTTTTCTGTTGAGCTCAAAACAGACAGAAACAGAAAACAAGCAGTCATTGACATTTATAGTAAGGAAGAAATTATTAAGAAAGTCAATGGCTGTTTAATTTCTAGCATTTTACAGAATATCTTATTTTGTGTTCAGCAGAAGAATAAAACTTAAACAGGTTTGGTGAAGAATGAGTAAATGATGACAGAACTTTCATTTATTAGGTGAATTATACCTTAAACCTCAAATATATTCAATAAAAAAAGATATATTAGAAATATTTAATCCTCCAACTGCTAAACTATGGCTTGAAGAATTGATATCTACTCTGCACTTGGAACGAACCAGATATATTTTAAAAGGCAACGTTGGACAATTTCAGAAGATTTGGGGCCCTTTCTTTTGTCACTTGATGGGGAATTCTTCTCCCCAAAGCAATGTGTTGTAACTAAAAAGTTGTTTTGCTTATCACTGTATTGTATATTTACAGCCTGGGCTTGGGGTGTTTGTTTTTGTTTTGTTTTCGTTTGTTTTTGTAAATGTGTGCATATCAGAAAAAACTAATCCTGGAATCTGTGATTATTGTAAGCTTATTCAATGACCAAATAAAAAACTTATTTGACAAAAAGAAATATGTTAAAAATATTTGAGAATTAAATAGATTTACAAAATTATCTAACAAAAGCTCCTTAACACTCTCCCGATAACACCCTCGTCTAGTTATAGCGAAACGAGTTTTTTTTTTTTTTACATTTACAGCAGCATTAATAAACCAGCAGCTCATTTATGAGGAGGTCATTGTAGTTTACCAGGTAAACGGTTAAAACTGGAGGCGATAGCTCTAGTCTCCGTTACCGGCAGGTTGCGTCATGCTGCGCCGGAGAGGTGATGCAACAGTTTGGGTCTGTGTGTTCAGTAGCCACGCCTCCTGTCGGTGCGTTTCCTGCTTTCCTCAAACTACACTCCAACAGGCGCAATGAAGTCATAAAACACAAACCCTCCGGGACTTTTCTTCATCTTTATTCTGTTTACCCTGAGTCTACCGAACACATAAACACGTCTGATGAAGGTGAGTTTATTATTCGGTCTGATGACTGAGCTAGTGGATTCAGGCGTTTAACGTTAGTCCGGCATCTTTGTAAACGGCTCACAGGTGAAGTTTATCGTCGATGCTTTTACACCTCAATTGTCGTTAGCCCTATTCGTTATAGTTTTGTCATTACTAGTCGGTAAATGTCTATGTGAGGCTTTAATTCCTGTATTGAGTGAATCTATTATTTCACCTGTTGTTGTTTACGAATCGGATTGAACCAGTCCGAACAGTTTCGAGTCCGTTTCCGCCACTAAGTTAAAGGATAAACAAATACGTTTTTATTCTCACGAGTATGTTATATTTCGTTCAAAATTTACATTATAAAACCCTTTCCTCTCACAATTCATTGAAATAATTCAGATATAAACAGATATGTAAACTTGGAATATCAATAGGCTAATAAATCAAGTTAAAAGGCAGAATTCTGACTTTATTTCTCACAATTGTAAGTTTGTTAATAAGTAAACATGTACGAAACTAAAATATTTGCTTGCTAAAAGATATAAACTTAATTAACATGATAACTAGTGTATTAGTTTGATTAATGAGATGAAAAGCTTGAAATGAGAAATCTTTCTATGAAATATTAGATATTATTAAGACTTGATTGTGGGAGACTTTTACCAACATAAGATAAGTTTATTTTAAAAATAAGTTTGGCAACATGTTGGATCAGTGGTTAGCACTGTCACCTCACAGCAAGAAGGTCGCTGGATTGAGTCCCTTGGCGTTTCTGTGTGGAGTTTGCATGTTCTCCCCGTGTTGGCGTGGGTTTCCTTCAGGTCTCCGGTTTCCCCCACTGTCCACATACATGCGGTAAAGGTAAATTGAATAAATTGGCCGTAGTGTGTGAATGAATGTGTATGAATGTTTCCCAGTACTGGTTTGCAGCTGGAAGGGCATCCGCTGTGTAAAACATATGCTGGATAAATAGGTGTTTGCATTCTGCTGTGGCGACCCATGATGAATGAATGGACTAAGCCGTAGGAGAATGAATGAATGACAAATAAGTTTATTTTTAAAGCCCGTAATGAACCCAAAAGAACTTTTTAATCATTTTTAAAATAAACTGATTCATGCAAATCACTCGCTCTCATGTATTTTTTACTAAGCAGTTATCAGAGTGAAACAATAGCTTTGCTCTAGCAGTATGATAAGGGATAATAATATCTCTCTGATAGTGCTCATATTTTCCAGAACTTTTTATCAGGATTTTTAAAGCTTCTTTATTTATTCCTCAGGACGAAGCAGATGACCTCCCTGAGGTGTTGCCTTCCGGGCCCAGTGCCTTTATCCCAACTGAAGAGGTGTGTGTTGTGCATGACTAGACCACAACATTTCATCAGGGAGTGATAAAGGGTTCTAGTTAAAACTATTAACAAACTTGTGTGATTTCATTTTTAAAAAGGTCATGTCAAAACAAACTTAAATTGGATTTGATTTGAAGCTTGATTGTCAAAAGGGCTGGGAGATGATTGAAAAATTATTAATTGTGAATGGTGTTCACAATGGTGTTGTGAATTGATAAGGAAGGAATAACTGAAGAGGGGCCATTGGATTATTATAAAATAATACACATCCAAAGTGGGGATATTCCCACATCATGAAGTATAGTGGCCATTCCACCTTGGCTGTGCATTATTTTTTATAATACAATGGGCTGGAGTCATTTAATTTTATTATGCCTTTGTTACCACACCTAAAGACACTGTTCAGTTGTTGTTTTTGTTAGTTTTTTGTCCTCAAACCACTCCTGTGTGTGGGACTAGTTTCTTACACATCTCAACCAAAGCATTTTGTTTTGCTATGTTGATTTTTCGTATTTTTTTTTCCCTAGGTGGTGTAATTTTAAAATAATTTCAGTGCAGTGATATGGAACTAGGGCTGCACAATATTGGAAAAATCTAACATTGTGATATTTTCTTAATCTGCGATTATATATTGCGATATGAATGCAATTTCACCAGATTACTTAAATCAGGCTTTCTGCTGGTTTCACAGTCAAATTTAAGACCTCATTTAGACCATGATGAATGAAATTTCAGACTTGTACAGGGTTAAAGATTTTTTTATAGCCTATAAGGAAAAAAATGTACTTGCCCTATCTAATATGAGTTGCCTATAATTATAATTAGTTATTTCCTAGCATCATATTTTAAATAATGCGTCAAAACAAGCGGACCCTAGTTATATACATATATTTTTGCAACATAACTAATAAACAGGGATGTCCCGATCAGGCTTTTTAGCCCTCGAGTTTGAGTCCGAGTCATTTGATTTTGAGTATCTACGGAAACCCGATCCGATACTTCTATAATACATAAAAAAGAATAAAGAAGAGCGAAGAAACAGATCCAGGATGTCCCTTAGGTTTTATTTAATTCACCTTATTTTAACATTCAACAAGCACTTCTTTGAGGTAGCTTGAACAATCAAGTAATAAATAACAGAAATTCTTCACTTTTAGACTTTTGTGCAACAGTAAATATAAAAAATGTATAATATAAAAACATTACCTCAACTCAAAATTCCCGGCAGGCAATCCCAATTTTACACATCTCACGGTTTGCTATGGCAATGTTGTTGTCATCAACTCTAAATACCTCCAGACGGCAGACATGCTCACGCTTTCCGCTTCAAGCTGCTTCCGTGTTCTACTTTACCGGCATTTAACCAATAGCTTCTCTGCAACAAAGTGATGTCATGTCGCAAATGTTTCTGTGTGAAGTCAAGAAAGAGGCCTAACTGTGCCAATGCATAACTATAGATGTGTTAAAAAATAATGAGTATACTTGCAGTATATATTCGAGTCCTGATCGGGAGGTAACGTCCAATTCCAATCGAGTCGAATTTGCACATCCCTACTATTAAACATAATTAACAACATAAACTCTTTTAAAAACTAAATCTATGCACAACAGACTGTTCTAAAAGTTTTATTCAGATGTATTTGTTGGTGATTGGATGTGTGTTGGATCGATTGGGTAGCTTCGCATAAAGAAAGGAAGATTAAGACCCGTTTAAAAGGATTTTAGAGCTACAACATAATATTTCAGTGATTTTTTTTTTTTTTTTTTTTTTTTTTTAAGGCTTTTTAAGGCCTAAAATGTAGTTTTTGAAGTTTAATACATTTTAAGACTTTAAGACCCTGTGGACACCCTGTTAAATAATTCTGTCTGGAAAGAATTTATCATTTTAGTTGTGTGATTGGGATAATTCTGTTGGTGCATCTGCATAAAACCTAATAAACAATCTCTACAAGCATAAATATAAATGAAATAAACCGTTATTTATGGTTTTCCGAGTCGAACAGTATTCAGGTACAGTAACTGAATAATCAAATGTAAAATAATACTGCATAGTCTGTGTTGTAAAAATAATTCAATAAAATTAATTGGTATTTAGGTTACAATTGGTACAATTTCTTAGGCCTGAATGCTGTAAAA
This sequence comes from Danio aesculapii, assembly GCF_903798145.1. Taxonomy (NCBI): domain Eukaryota; kingdom Metazoa; phylum Chordata; class Actinopteri; order Cypriniformes; family Danionidae; genus Danio; species Danio aesculapii. The sequence continues at coordinate 45,614,153 of NC_079453.1, forward strand.
ATCCTCATACTGTCACAGTCCTCAAAAATCCATGCAAATTACGAATTATAATCTAGAATCACCATTGCATATCCTGCGTTGTGACTATTGCGCATGTTCACATTGCGATATCGGTGCTGAAACGATATATTGTACAGCCCCATATGGAACTGTCAAAAGGCCTAGGAGATGATTAAAATGATTAATTCCGAGGTGTTGTGAATTGATAAGGAAGGAATAACTGAAGAGGAGCCATTGGATTGTTATAAAATAATGCATATCCAAAGTGGTGACATTCCCATATCATGAAGTATAGTGGCCATTTCACCTTGGGTGTGCAATATTTTTTTATAAAACAATGGGTTCACATTGCGATATCGGTGCTGAAACGATATATTGTACAGCCCCATATGGAACTGTAATCCAAACCTGCTTGGAACTACTTCATCTGAAAATAACCAATCAGAATCAAGCATTCAACAGCTCTGTAGTGTAAATGGTATCATTGTCATAGTTTACAGAACAAAACTGAGTTCTCTGATTGTTCTTTTGAGTCAGATTCTGGAGGAAGGATCCACACATGAAGTGATGTCAGACGTTCTGTTGTCAGAGGGACGTGCTGATCATATCAACATGGTGATGGGGCTTCATCCCACCTACCTGACCTGTTTTCAGCGCACCCAAGATGCTTTGCTCCAGCTGGACGGCCCACTGGCCTTATCATGGAGACATTATATAGTTATTTTGGTGAGATTTATAGTTTAATTTGGTGCTTTACAGAAGTTAAATAGCAAGTTTTATGTGACAAATGTGACTACAAATCTAGTCTTCTGTTGCATGCATATATTTTTGATAACAGTATGGTATTAATGTATGGTATGGTAATAGTACAATTGTATGGGTCAAAATTATCAATTTTGACTATGTCACTAAAAAATCTCAACAACTGCTGTCCTATGGATTTATAGTGGCAAAGAAAACGTATCTTAAGGTTTTGGAAATTGACAAAAATGCCATCAGTTACACTTGGGTTGGAAGAAATGATTTGGGTAATGCATCTGGGGAAAATTAGATTCCTGCTGGTAAATAAATTGGGCGGCTTTGATAAGATACAGCTTCTCCTATATCTTAATACTGCAACCTGATTAATCATGCGGTGTTGACAGTACTATCAGTGTGAAATCATTCATTCCCATGGGTGGGAGGTAAGGGGTTATTTTGTTTTATGTTGGCTGTACTTTTTTGCTTTGTTTTTATTTGTTTTATTCATCTTATCTTTTCTTTAACTTTTTTATCCTTATTATTTTTGTAATAACTAAAGCAATAGTATGTCAAAAAATATCAGTTGATTTCATACCAAAATCTTTAAAATATGAAGTAAAGATCATGTTCTATGATGTATATACAGTACATGTATGTTTTTACGGGATGGCACGGTGGCTCAGTGGTTATCACTGTCGCCTCACAGCAAGAAGGTCGCTAGTTCGAGTCCCGGCTGGGCCAGTTGGCATTTCTGTGTGAAGTTTGAATGTTTTTCCCGTGTTGGTGTGGGTTTCCTCCTGGTGCTCCAATTTCCCCCACAGTCCAAACACATGCACTATAGGTGAATTGAATAAACTAAATTGGCCGTAGTGTTTGAGTGTGTGAATGTGAGAGTGTATAGGTGTTTCCTAGTACTGGGTTGGAGTGAAAGAGCATCCGCTGTGTAAAACATGCTGGAATAGCTTGTTGTTCATTCTGCTGTGGCGACCTCTGAAATGGAGACTATGCCAAAGGAAAATGAATGAATGAATGAATGTATGTTTTTACTAAGAGTAAGATGCATTGCAAGGAACTTAATTTGGACAACTTTAAACACAGTTTTCTCAGTATTCTGATATTTTCAGACCCTCAGTTTTCTCCAGAATTTCTAATGTTGTATTTCAACAAAATTTTGTCCTAACCTAACAGAGTATACCCCAATGAAAAGCTTATTTGTTTGGCTTTCAGATAATGCATGAATCTCAATTTACACTTATGTCTGGTTTTGTGGTCCAGGCCCACAGATGAGCATGGATTTTTTTTTCTTTTCCAAATATTTTACAAAATGATGTTTAACTATTAAGGATTTTTTCACAGTATGTCTGATAATATTTTTTCTTCTGGAGAAAGTCTTTTTTTGTTTCATTTAGGCTAGCATAAAAACAAGTTTAAATTTTTTTATAAACCATATTAAAGTCATTATTATTATTATTATTAAGCTATATATATTTTTTCAATTGTCTACAGCACAAACCTTTTTTATACAATAACTTCCCTAATTACTCTAACTTGCCTAATTAACCTAGTTAAGCCATTAAAATGTCACTTTAAGCTGAATACTAGTATCTTGAAGAATATCTAGTCAAATATTATGTACTGTCATCATGGCAAAGATAAAATAAATCAGTTATTAGAAATGAGTTATTAAAACTATTATGATTAGAAATGTGTCTTTCTATTAAACAAATGGGGGAAAAATACAGAGGTAGGCTAATAATTCAGAAGGGCTAATAATTCTGTATGTTATATATATACACACAACAGTAATTTTCTCTGTGTGTTCTGTCCAGGCGGCTGCTCGTCATCAGTGCTCGTATCTCGTGCATCATCATAGCTCTGCTTTTCTGCTTGCCGGTGGAGACGAGTCCTGGCTGCGGGGAGTTCACTGTGCACCACCTAAAATACAGCATCTGCAGACACTCAACAAACTACTGGCACACAGACCTTGGATCATTACCCAGGAGCACATACAGGTAACAAGGGCAGATCTGCAGTGTTGGGGAAGATGCTTTTTTTTTTTTTTTTTTTTTTTTTTAAACTTTTGTTTTTTATTTGTTTTAACATAACGGAACAAACAGATCACCAGAGGCATCACATACAACTATTACATTCTTCTTATACAGTTGTTTTTATAGTACAGGTTACTCTCCCATTAGCCCCCCACCCCAACCCGCCCGTAAAAGGTACTGTATTATAAGCATAAACACCAACATAGTTTCCTTCAAGTCCATATGATTCAGTCTTTTACAGTCTGTAATGTGCGGTCCAAACTAAATATTTTACATATACAATATACATATATATGTACATATATAAAAAAAATTATAAGTAATAATAAAAATAAAAAATATAAATAAATATAAATAAGGAGGGGGGGGGGTTCGCACTCATTGCAAAGCATTTCCTAGCAAGTTATATATTTCCTGTATTCTTATATATAAACCATTTTGACCAATTTTTAAAACATTTATCCATGTTTAGTCTTAAAAAAAAGGTGAGTTTCTCCATTTCAAACATATTATCTACAATTGTTATCCACTCATCCTTTGTTGGTGGAATCTCTTCCAACCATTTCTTGGTTATTGCTTTTTTACTAGCAACTAATAGTATTTTGAGAGGGGAAGATGCTTTTTAAATGCAATTTCTAAGAGACAAGCGACTACTCTAGTTAGGCATGGGCTGGTATAAGATTCTGACGCTATGATAACCTTGGATATAAATATCATCGTTTCACACTATCACAGTATTGTGATCACTGCTCTAAAATAGGTTCTTTTTAAATATCTGGGTAAAAAAAGCTGTTGTTTTTTACTCAGACATTTAAAAATAACATATTTTAGGGTAGTATTTACAATACTGTAAAACCGTGATCTTTTTATTCAGGGTTATCATACCATCAGAATTTTATACCTGCCATGTCTAAAAGATAATCAAAATAGCATGTTATATAATATGATGAAGTATGTACACTCACTGGCCACTTTATTAGGTACACCTGTCCAACTTCTCGTTTATGCAAATCTCTAATCAGCCAATCACATGGCAGCAACTCAATACATTTAGACATGTAGACATGGTCAAGCCGATGTGCTGCAGTTCAAACCGAGCATCAGAATGGGGAAGAAAGGGGATTTAAGTGACTTTGAACGTGGCATGGTTGTAGGTGCCAGACGGGCTGGTCTGAGTATTTCAGAAACTGCTAATTAGCAGGATTCCAGCAGGATTTAGGATTCCCGCAGGATAACGTGCCATGTTATAAAGTGCAAATCATCTCAGACTGGTTTCTTGAACATGACAATGAGTTCACTGTACTCAAATGGCCTCCACAGTCACCAGATCTCAATCCAATAGAGCACGTTTGAGATGTGGTGGAACGGGAGATTCACATCATGGATGTGCAGCCGACAAATCTGCAGCAACTGCATGATGCTATCAGGTCAATATAGACCAAAATCTGTGAGGAATATTTTCAGTAACTTGTTGAATCTATACCATGAAGGATTAAGGCAGTTCTGAAGGCAAAAGGGGGCCAACCCTGTACTAGTAAGGTGTACCTAATAAATATGTACTTAACCACACTTGCAAGAAAAATGTGAAAATGTAAAGTGCTTAAATTTGACTTTGGAAAATATATACGAACCATTGAGTATACTTTGAAAGACTCTGTAATAGACTGTGTCCATATGCTAATGTGCAAAAACGAAGTATATTTGGATCTCCAGAACACACTGCCATTTATTTCATGAAGTTGAATTTATTGTTTTCTGTTGACAGGAGTTAGTTTGTCCTGGTGCGGAGGCTCGGTGGTCTCTGGCGGAGCTGATTCAGGCGGTGGTTCTGATGACTCATGCTCACTCTCTGGCCTCGTTTGTGTGGGGTTGTGGGATTCATCCAGAGCCCGAGCAGACAGTAGATCAGACGCTTCAGCCGTGTTCACCCACAGACTCCTGTTGTTCAGTGCGAGGCAAGGCTAGAAATCAGCAGGAGGTACTGAATTATTGATACTGTTTTGTTTGCTTTGTTTGGGTAAATCTCTTTAATATTTACAGTTGAAGTCAGAATGATTAGCCCTCCTGTGAATTTTTTTTCTTTCCTTTTTCAAACATTTCCTAAATGATGTTTAACAGACCAAGGAATTTTTCACAGTATTTCCTATATTTTTTCATCTGTAGAAAGTCTTATTTGTTTTATTTCTGCTAGAGTAAAAGCAGGGTTTATTTTTTAAGCCATTTTAAGGTCAGTATTATTAGCCCCATTAGTCGATGTATCGGTCCGTTGTGGTAAAGAAGGAGCTGAGCCGAAAGGCAAAGCTCTCGATTTACCGGTCAATATAAGTTCCTACTCTCACCTTTGGTCATGAGCTTTGGGTCATGACCGAAAGGACAAGATCTCAATCGGGAGGAGCTCGGAGTAGAGCCGCTGCTCTTCCACATCGAGAGAAGTCAGCTGAGGTTTTGGATGCCTCCTGGACGCCTACCTAGGGAGGTGTTCCAGGCATGTCCCACCTGTAGGAGACCTCTGGGAAGACCCAGGACACGCTGGAGGGACTATGTCTCTCGGCTGGCCTGGGAACGCATCGGGATCCCCCCGGAGGACCTGCAGGAAGCGTCTGGGGAGAGGGAAGTCTGGGGTTCTCTCCTAAGACTGCTGCCCCCACAACCCGGCCTTGGAAAAGCGGCAGAATATGAATGAATTATTAGCCCCCTTAAGCAATATATATTTTTTCAGATTGTCTACAGAACAAACCATTGTTCCACAATGACTTGCCTAATTCACCTAGTTAAGCCTTTAAAGCTCAGTTTACACTAATACGTTCAGTTTTAAAACACATAACTTTTACACCTTTTCCAGCCCCAAAAATGGAGCGTTTTGGAAACGCTGAAGAGGCCGTTTTAGTTTTAAAACACTGCTGCTGCGTGTCTCTGTGGATGGAGGAAAACAGATACATCTGAAAAAGGAGGCATGGCTGCAGACATTCACGCTACCTGATTGGGGCTTTTCCTCAATATCAAGTACACAAAGTTCAGTCTTGCATCCTTTCCTTGTAAATTCAGACTTGGCAAGTTTATTGAGGGCACGTCGGGTAAATCTTCAAATGTAAAGACAGTGCACTTTTATAATGTCATTCACTCTGGCTACGTTTCACTATCTTAACAATAAAATAAAAACATGACAAAAAGCAATGTCTCTTTTATTTTTTATATTAAGAACCTAAACTTAACAAATCAAAAATGTTAAGGCATCATGTGCAAATTTATAAGACCGTCTTCACTGAATGCAAACTTATTACAAAATGGAGCCTAATGACTGCCTCCTTTTATTTTCATTGAAAAATATGAAACCTTAGGCTCACTGTGTGGTGTATCGGGATGGACTGCCTGACGTTCAGCTGCTCTCAGCCAGACAGGTGTGCTCAGAGCTACCACTGACTGCCTGGAGCTCAGACGCAAGAGTACGCTGAAGCAGATTACGGTGCACACCAGCAGTGTAGTGTGGATGGAGAGCTTTTCAGAAATGCTAGTGTGAACATGGATCATTTTCGTTCTAAAATGCTGTTTTAAAACAAAAACGTATTAGTATAAACAAGACCTAAATGTCACTTTAAGCTAAATACTAGTTTCTTGAAAATTATCTTGTCAAATATTATGTGCTGTCATCATGGAAAAGAATAAATTAATGAGTTATTAAAAATTTATTATTAAAATGATTATGTTTAGAATTAAAATTATTATGTTTAGAAATGTGTTGAATAGAAATTGGGGGAAAATATACAGGGGGGTTAATAATTCTGACTCAAACTGTATGTGTACATGTGTGTTTGTGCAGTGGTCTGAGGCTGTAAACGAGGTTAAGCTTTTGATGGAGAGGATGATGATGGTTCAACAGCAAGGTGAAGAGTTTACTCAGGAGGAGATGGTCACTCGCTTTGAAAGAGAGAGGACGGAAAGTTTGCTGGAACCTGCTGATGGTAGGAACATGCAGATGCATAATACAGTTTGTGCAATGACAGGGTTTCCACTGGGTCTGAATAGTTTTGGTTTTAGATGGGAGAATATTTCTTATCTGGAATAATGTAATAGTTGTTAACAAGCAGTTGAGGACAATTATTAGCCCTCCCATGAAATATTAATTCTTTTTCCAATATTTCTCAAGTGAGTTTTAATGGAGCAAGGAACTTTTAACAGTATCTCTGATGCTTTTTTTCTGGAGAAAGTCTTATTTGTTTTGTTTCGGCTAGAATAATAGCAGTTTTTAATTTTTTAAAACCATTTTAAGGTCAATATTAATAGCCCCCTTAAGGGCTATTTTTTTTCCGATTGTCTACAGAACAAACCATCATTATACAATGACTTGCCTAATTACCCTAGCTTGCCTAATTAACCTAGTTAAGCCTTTAAATGTCACTTTAGGCTGAATACTAGTATCTTAAAAAATATCTAGTCAAATATTATGTACTGTCACCATGGCAAATATAAAAGAAATCAGTTATTAGAAATGAGTTATTAAAACTATTATGATTAGAAATGAATAAACAGAACTTTGGGATAATATTATTTATATATAAAATAATTACAATTTACAGAAGGGCTAATAATTCTAACTTCAACTGTATGTCAGTAATTTTGCAAAAATCTAACAAACACACTGAGTGTCTAAAAGCAGCGACTACTTCAAGCCTACTATAATGCAATTAACCTGTAATTCAAGTTATGAATGTTTGTTTTTATTATTCTCAAATATCAGCTCATGAAATATAACATTTGTTTTTATAACAGTTCAAGAAAAATTTATATTAAGTATGACATTTTATTTACTTTTTTTCTGTTTTGACAACAAAAATAACTTTTCTTTTGCAAATATGTGTGTCTCTAAGTAAATCTGTGATGTTTTGTTCTTGAGTTAATCTGTTTTTGATCAAAACAAGTTTAAATAAATCAGTCCATCGTTTGTAGATCTGTTCTTGGGCTGCATTCCAGTCCAATTATTTATACCCTTCACCTGCTAACTTACCTACGTTTCATTCACTCGGATGTGCATTACTGATTATGTTACACAAGTGTCCACTACTGGAGGAACATCTGAATGGGTTTAAATGGAATGAGCACTTAATAACTATACTGTTGTGATGTCCCAAATCGCATTGCATTCTGGGACATATGGGTGATGGGGCAGACAAATGAATCCGACTCGCTCCCTCTATCAAAATCGAGGGATCGAGGCAATGTGAATGTAAACTTCCCTTGTTCACTTAACGAAGTGAAACACACTTTAAAATGGCGGCGGGCATTCCTCTGAAGGAACAAGACAAGTTTGCAAGTGTGTCTTTATAAGTGTAGTGAAACGCAGCCATGAAAGCAGTCATTGCCTAGTTTGTAAGTGAATCAGCTGTTTTGGATGAATTTTTTGAGTGAATGATTCACTGAATCGTCAATAAATCAGTGACTTGTTGCCACCTACTGGTGATTTTAAGTGTCACATTAATTTTTTTTGTTCATCATAGGCCAAAGCACCAGAACAAAAACACACTCATCAAATTGATTAATTAATGTAGATTGATGACAATTTTAACAACCACAGTACATTGAATAAATCACATGAAGTATAGTTCACTGTTGCACTGTTTTCAGCTTTCTGTTTCTTTACTCTGATCCTCTGTCGTTACTTTTTTTTGATCCAGTTCAGCGCTCCGTCCTTCCCGACTGTGTGTCTCGGTTTGTCGTGGATGCAGATTTTACTTATCAGGATTTTAGTCCTAGAGGAGCACAGGCCCCTCCAACCATGAGAGCTCAGGTACTTTTGAAATAAACACACACATTATCAAAGATCCACATAACACAGTTTTTGAAATGCAAATATTTTTGATTTGATAGAAGTATACATTACTATTTAAAGTTCGGGATACTGTAGCACCAACTTGTCTGTTTAGCAATTTTTAACTTGCCCTATTTTTTATGTTATGAAACAATGATTTTTATCAGGATAAACGTTTAGGTGAATATTTATGGACCCAGAAAAACATTTATAATTTATTACAAGTCCATACATTTTTTTTCTTCTAGAATTCTATTGATTAGGTATTCAACCTGGTGTTTTATAAAGCTGTAATTAATTAAATGTGTGTTCTAGTGTTGTATTCATGCTGGTAAAACCCTATTTGCCAATGTGGTTTAATTATCTTCCTTCAATACACTTTTAAACAAATGTTACTGTAAGGATGTATGTGTAAATGTTTGGTTTGAATACATTTATTTTATTATAGCTTAGTTTTTAAAGTAATAAAAAAAAAAAAAAAAAAAAAAAAAAAAAAAAAAAAAAAAATATATATATATATATATATATATATATATATATATATATATATATATATATATATATATATATATAATCAAACATTGAAGATCGAATGTTCCCAATAAATTCTGAAAATGTTATTTTATCGGATGGTTGTTTTTAAAAGAAATTTTTTTTTTTTTTTTTTTTTTTTTGTCTAAGCATTCTGAAACAAGTAGTAACATTTACATATTTCATATTTTGTGAGATTTCTAGCAAGAATAGTCATTGAAATCCTGAGAACAAAACACTAAAATATGTTCTATTTAGCATTTCAAATGTTTTTTTAAAAACAGTTTTTGAAACAAAAATGTATATATTAAATATATATATATATATATATATATATATATATATATATATATATATATATAACAATCTTTTGACACATTATTTAAAATATGTGGCTAAGAAATAGCTGAATTTCAAGTTTAATGGGACAAGTAAAAAAAAAATCCACTGGCTATTACAAAAAATCCTTAGCATTTTGTCCTGTAAATGTCTAAAATTTCATTCTCAATGGTCATAAAAAGGTCTTGAGTCTTAAATTTGACTTGGTGAAACCTGTAGAAACCCTGTATACAAAGATGACATGTTATTTAACGTTTGTTTGTTCAGTTTTTGAATGCGACTACTATTAGACTTCCCAGTAAACCATAAAGCACTGTTTATTTCACTTCTATTTTGTGCTCTGCCATATTTATAAATGCTTGTAACTTATTCTGTTTTACGCATATGCACTGCATAGAAAAAGTCCCCCCAGTCGATCTAAATTAATAAAATCTTTCCAAATAGAGCTATTCAAATCATCTGGTGAAATTATATTCATATTCCATTAAATAAATATTGCTATGTCAGATTTTTTCTTTCCAATATCATGCAGCTTTGATTGTGTGCTTTCAGGACTATTCGTGGGAGGATCATGGCTTCTCTCTGATGAACCGGCTGTATGGGGAGATGGCGCAGCTTCTGGATGAGAAGTTTCAGGTGGCCTGTGCGCTCACTTATCACACCATGGCCATGCACTCACACGTGGACACATCCACACTGCGCAAAGCCATCTGGAACTACATTCAGTGCATCTACGGCATCAGGTCAGTCATGCACAAATCACTGCAGAACATCCAGCCAAACGGGGCCAAAAGGGTTTATATAAGGAGGAGAAAACGTCCTTGCCATAATCATGTCAGTGATTATAGAATTGCAGATAAATTTAGCATCTACAAGCTAAACCTTCTATTACTTTTACATTTTTTTTTCATTTTAATGAAACCATTTTGAACAATGTATTAGAAGGTGGTGCTTCATTCGCCATGTTACCGTTACACTTTTCCCCATTCAAAAGTATACAAGTGACACGTCTTGTGTATTCTACAGTCTACAGCCTTTGGGCAAAAAACATAGAACAGGGTTATTTAATTAGTTTGTCATGGGGACCAGTTCATGAAAAGCAACCCAAATGAGGGGCCGGCAATATAAGTGATGACATAACAGCAATATAAGAGCCCATATGCTGTATGTTTGCTCCTTAAGAGACCCACGTTGGCTTTTTCTACATTAAAACATTAATATGTTGTATTTTGAAACTACATAACATCACTGTATTGTACAATGTGGCTTTTTTACAAACCTATTCAAATCTTGTATTACGAAGCGCAACAAAATCAGTGTATTGCTTAAGTAGCCTTCTTCTACATTCAGACACAGTCATATGTTATGTTTTAAACTGTGTAACAATGATAGATGCAACGATAATAGACTTTGGTTGTACGATTATAGTCTGAAGAATAATCATGGTTTCATGGTTATCACGATTATTATGCATTTATTATATTCAAAACACTACAAGTTTAGAATGATCTAATCACATGAAAACTACTTATATTATAAAGTGTTGTTTATTGCTGCTCAGTAACCAAATAATACAGCACAACATATTAATAAAACACAAACAATAGTCTGTTTTTCTCTTTGGACTTAAAAATAAATGAAAAAGGTTTTGTTTTAAACATGAGTGATAATTTTACAATGAAAATAAATGACAGAACAATGAATAAATACATAAGAATAAATAAAAAATAGTATTTTTCTAATGTGAATTTAAGCTTTATATTAGCTAAGAAGTTAAATGAACTGTTGTTATCGTCTGCGTTCATACATACATAATTATTTGAATCATTTGTAATAATTCGTCTAACATATCTTTTGTTTACATTGCACTGAAAGCCAAGCACAACTCTCATCACTACAGCTTAAGATCATTTCTACTGTGTGCCCTTGAGGTCCGCTTGCGAGCCTTACGCGCACCGCTCCTAGTATGCGCACGTCTTCGTTGGAAATAATGAACTTGCGTGCGTAAAAGACGCAATATGTGACCAGCCTGCTGCTATAGTTAATCCAGTGTGCGTCCCTATTAGCCACGGTATAAGCTTAGAACTTTAAACTATCTCACAGTTCACATAACTTTGTTTAGTTGCAGCAGTTTTGTTATGTGCAACAGAAACACGGCGTTGCGAAACCTTTACGATTAATTAACGATAATGAATTAAAGCGCGGTTAATAGTAAAATCGGCTAATCATTGCATCCCTATTAACGATATCAGTGCATTGTACAAAAGGCCTTTTCTACAAACATATCCAAATGTTTTTACCTGCCTGCGCCACTCGCTTAATGTCACTTAACTCACTCTCTGTGCAGCCTTTAACTGCAGCTCTTGGTGTATTGAACAGACACACAACACTTCATAACTATAGCGGCCATTTTTCGACTAAACTAAATGTATTTTTGATGTCTTGGTCACGCTATTTGGAGAGCCTGAACAAATTGTCTCTGGGGCCGGCTTCAGTATGCGCAAATAGCCCTGGCATAGAATCACCAAGAGGCGATACTCTGTTGTGGTTTGGGAAACAGCCACTAGATGCCGCTAGTGTCACGCGGTGGCCATTTTGGAATGAAAATTTTTATAGAGCAACAGCATTTTATAAGTCTGTAAAATAAACTATTAAAAGTGCTGATGATTGTAATTGTAGGTGTTGTATTGTCGTCTTTCAGGTTGTATCTCAGCTTTAATGCGCGTTTTAAATAAATTAATAAATAACTAAACAAAGCAGCTGCTTGCCATCGTGACAGCAATGCGATCCAATGGACAGCCTATCCCTTTCACTCCAAAATGGCGGAACCACTGGGCTGTTGCTGGGTGCTGCTGTTGCAGTGGAATGTTCTATTGAGTGTCCCCTCTTGGTCATTCTAAGCTCTTTGCTTTGGGTTTGCATCTCGAGCTAACCCTGTGTCAACTCTGAATTAATGCTACACTTTTTTTAAACAATAACAAACAGCAATTAATAACCAAATCAAACGTTCTCTATCAGTCACAATAAAACATTTAGCATAATTTGACATTAATAATAGATTCATTCATTCATTTTCCTTCGGCTTAGTCTCTGATTTTATCACAGCGGAATAAACCGGCAACTATTCCAGCATATGTTTTACACAGCAGATGCCCTTCCAGCTGCAACCCAGTACTCGGAAACACCCATACACTCTCACATTCACTCACACACTACGGCCAATTTATTCAATTCACCTATAGCGCATGTGTTTAGAAACCGGAGCACCGGGAGGAAACCCACGCCAACACGGGGAGAACATGCAAACTCCACACAGAAATGCCAACTGACACCGCCGGGACTCGAACCAGCGACCTTCTTGCTATGAGGTGACAGTGTTAACCACTGAGCCTGCCCTATAATATATTCAGTATACTGTAACTTATACATTTGTTGTCATTCTAGTTTAAGGAAATTAATAAAAAATGCTTGAAATGTTTCCGCAATTCTGGAATGAGTATGAAAAGGTAATGGTAGCCCTAAAATGCATTACTTTTATTTGTTAAAAAATGTGATTAATTAAACTGTTCTAATGTGAATTTGTGCATGTTAATGTCTGCGCACACAGATATGATGATTACGATTATGGGGAAGTGAACCAGCTGCTGGAGCGCAGTTTAAAAGTCTATGTAAAGACTGTGGCTTGTCACCCGGAGAAAACCACAGCAAGAATGTACTTCTCTTTTTGGAGGCAGTTTCGACACTCTGAAAAGGTACAAAAATGCATGAAATGTCTCGCAAAGAATAGTGTACAGTTTCAGTTTGCCTCATTTGTGGCCGATTTAAAGGGACAGTTTAGATAAAAAGGAAAATTCTCTCATGGTTTACCCACTATACACCTCTTCCACACCTGATTGAGTTTCTTTCTACAGATGAACACGTATATTTAAGAATGTTGAAAACTAATAAATGCATAAATATAGGTTTGGAGTCTCTTGAGGGAGAGAATGAATGATGAGCACATATTAATTTTGAAGCCGTTTAATGAGCATTGCAGTGATGTTGTAGTGGCCTCTAGTGGTCATTTTTAAAATTAAAGCACTCTCATTTGAGGACTCCTGCAATGTACACTCACCGGCCACTTTTTTAGGTACACCTGTCCAACTGCTCATTAATGCAAATTTCTAATCAGCCAATCACATGGCAGCAACTCAATGCATGTAGAAATGGTCGAGACGATCTGCTGCAGTTCTAACCGAGCATCATAATGGGGAAGAAAGGGGATTTAAGTGACTGAACGTGGCATGGTTGTTGTTGCCTGACGGACTGGTCTGAATATTTCAGAAACTGCTGATCTACTGGGATTTTCACAAACAACCATCTCTAGGGTTTACAGAGAATGGTCGAAAAAAGAGAAAATATCCAGTGAGTGGCAGTTCTGTGGGAGCAAATGCTTTGTTGATGGCAGAGGTCAGAGGAGAATAGCCAGACTGGTTCCAGCTGATAGGAAGGCAACAGTAACTCAAATAACCACTCGTTACAACCGAGGTCTGCAGAAGAGCATCTTTGAACACAACATATCGAACCTTGAGGCGGATGGGCTACAGCAGCAGAAGACCACACCGGGTGTCACTCCTGTCAGCTAAGAACAGGAAACTGAGGCTACAATTCACACAGGCTCACCAAAACCGGACAATAGAGGATTGGAAAAACGTTGCCTGATCTGATGAGTCTCAATTTCTGCTGCGACATTCGGATCAACACCATAGCCTACCTGAGTATTGTTGCTGACCATGTTCATCCCATGTCCGACCACAGTGAGCAGGATGTCATGAAGCGTAAATCATCTCAGATTGGTTTTTTGAACCAGACAATGAGCTCACTTGTGATGTGGTGGAACAGAAGACTACAAAAAACAAACAAATCTGCAGTAACTGCGTGATGCTATCATGTCAATATGGACCAAAATCTCTGAGGAATATTTCCAGTGCCTTGTTGGATCTATGCCATGAAGGATTAAAGCAGTTCTGAAGGCAAAAAGCGGTCTAACCCGGTACTAGTAAGGTGTACCTAATAAAGTGGCCGGTGATTGTATATACCTTTATCTATTGTTTAAGGTTCATTTCAGATTTGGTTCTGTCTTTTGGGTACAATACTCCAAATATTGTGCAATTTAATCTTTGAAACAAGATTGTCAATTTTTTGTATTCACAAAAACATTTTTTTTGGATACAACCAACAAACATATTTATGGAAGCTTTTAACCTTTGTGATTGTTGTGCCAAACTAGAAAATAATAAATTTTTAAATGGATAAAAAGATATATAGATATATTTAATAACATTTTAAAATAATTTTATATAATTATTAATTCATATATTATTTTTATTTTTCAATATTTATTTTTAATAACATTATTTATTTGAAATATTGAATATATATATATATATATATTAGTTGAAGTTAGAATTATTCAGTGGGTCAGAATTATTAGCCCCACTTTGATTTTTTTTTTTTTCTTTTTTTAAAATACAAAATTATTTTTTAAAAATTCTTTATTAAAAATAATTACTATGTTATATTTATTTCATATTTTAAATAATAAAATAATAATAGGCATCTTGCATTAATATATCATCGTGGTCTTTATTTATGGTCACATTAGAATGTTTCTATAGAAATATCTGCATTTTCCACTAATGTATAATTGTGGTGTTGTTTTTCTGCAGGTCCATGTGAACCTGTTACTGATGGAGGCACGAATGCAGGCAGCTTTACTTTATGCTCTCAGAGCAATTACACGCTACATGACCTAATACACACACACACACACACACACACACACACACAAGCTCTATTTAAAGCATTGAAATGCGGGATGACCTGTAAACACTATCATGCTCTGGATTACACACAGATTGCACATTATTCCTCTAAAGCACAAAGAGCTGTTCAGTTTTTTCTTTTCTTTTCTTTGGCTTCTGCTGGATTTGGGAAGCAGTGAATTTGCACATCTTCTAAGTAAACCTGTGACTTTCTCTTGTTGTACTGTGAATGTGTGTTTGCCCTGCTGCAGTATTCTCTTCGGTGTGTTTCTGTGAATGTTTAAGATCTCCATCGCCTTTTCTTCTCTCAGATGGAGAGCAGATGTAAAATGGGCAGAACTGGATGGAGAAAAGCACATTTTGTTGTTGTTATTTGTGGATTTTTACATATAATAAAATATTTTAATATGACATTTAATATGATTTTGTGCGTGTGCGTGCATGTGCGTGTGTGCGTGCGTGTGCGTGCTTTATTTTTCACTGAGCACATTTTGAAAAAAAGGGAAAAAGGAGTTTCAGGTCCTGTTTTATTCCCTAATTTAGCATTTGATGCTAAAACAGGGCTTTGACCTTTCAGATGCCGAAGTCCCCCGGTTATAATTATCCTTGTCTGAGGAATCCCAATGTTTAAAATAAGACACGCGTTTTGCTTCTGTTCATTATTTGTGTTATTCATTTTCCGGTGGCTTAGTCCCTTATTCATCAGGGGTCGCCGCAGGGGAATGAACTGCCAACTATTCCAGCATATGTTTTATACAGCGAATGACCTTCCAGCCGCAACCCGGTACTGGGAAACACCCATACACACTCATTCACACACATACACTACGGCCAATTTTGTTTATTCAATATTTCTTATATTTATGATAATAATTAAAAAATATATTTATAATATAATAAATTGTATTAATTTAAATTCGAAATCATTTTAACTTAATTTGTTTTATTATTTAAATGAATAAAAAATATTCAGTAATTCATGAAAAAATATTCAAATTTATTATTGTATGTATTGAGTGAAATGTAATTATATTTCATTTTAATTTAATGTTAAGTTAGATTACATTTTACATAATTTTATTACATTTTGGATATGGAGTTTGATCTTAATTATTCTTTTATGTTATTTTATCATTTTAATTTCAATCGTTTTAAATGATGCATTACTAAAGATTTTAATCTTAAACTCTGTGCAATTTTATGATTCTAATCAGTTATATAATAATAATAATAATAATAATAATAATAATAATAATAATAATAATTGGCTTTAAGTAAATACATATGGGATTATATATTGATGTAAATGTAAATTATTATATTAATGTAATCTATTTATTAATTAGATGAATTAATGCAGGCAACGCAGTGGCGTAGTAGGTAGTGCTATTGCCTCACACCAAGAAGGTCGCTGATTCGAGCCTCGGCTGGGTCAGTTGGCGTTTCTGTGTGGAGTTTGCATGTTCTCCCTGCGTTCGCGTGGGTTTCCTCTGGTTTGCCCCACAATCCAAAGACATGCAGTACAGGTGAATTGGGTAGGCTAAATTGTCCATAGTGTATGTGTGTGTGTATGTGTGTTTCCCAGTGATGGGTTGCAGCTGGAAGGGCATCCGCTGCATAAAACAAATGTTGGATAAGTCGGCGGTTCATTCCGCTGGGGCGACCCCAGATTAATAAAGGGACTAAGCCGAAAAGAAAATTAATTAATAAATTAATGCAATTTGTTTACTTGTTCCTTTTATACTTTGTATCTATCTTAAAATGGTAGTATTTATTATACCTTTTTTGTTATTTAATTGATTAAAATATTTATAAAACACGTTTGTTTTTTGCATGATACTATTTTTTCCACTACATTTCGATGGTGCCTCCTGCAGAACTGCTCTTCCACAGCCACTAGGGGCCAGAAAAGTGCAACAAACATTTTCCAGCACCAGTTAACATCATCTAACACCATCACATGTACCTGACAGTACTGTATACAGCTATTTACATGATGCCTGAATACTGATCAGCACTATTAATGTACCTGCAGTCGGCTACGAATGATATTCCTCTCCAAAATCAACACAGAACGTAAGTCATGAAACTTCGTCACATTTACGTGGTAAAACCGCGTTGAATATTTAGCAAATAATGCAACTTCCCGGAAATACATTGATTGGGCTGCATTTGTTTTAAGCAGAGAGGAGGCGGAGTTCGGCGTTTCCGGAGAGCGCGCGCCCGAAGCAGCGCATCGCGGCCGGTTGATCGCCGCTCGGACACTCAAGCTTCCCTACTCTGCCTCTTCCAGCGACATTAACTAAGGTAAGTTGTTTCTGACTGTCTTTTTTTAGTTACTGAGAGATTGTGTTTAACTGAAGCGAAATTAAAAGAGTTTTGAAGTGCTTAAATGGGCTATTATAAAGGGTAAACGAGCAACTTTGTTAGAAAACTAGCCAAATATTATTATGGATTTTACGTTATGGCGTTTTAAAGGTGCTTATGGTCAACGGTCTGTTAAATATTCTGAGGCATTGCTATGGAATAAACTGCAAACTGATATTAAAAAGGCATACAATGTGGTTAGTTTTAGTTTAAAATCTAGTTTAAAAGCTGTCTCTTAAGCAGAGTAGTATGTTGATGGATTTTATAGTATGTTATAGGATGGTTATTTGTGATTATATTATAATAGTGTCACAGTGTAGCTGTTAGCAGGAGTACTATAATCTGTACCTCACATGAAGGACCACAATGGAAACAAGTATTGTTTAAAAAAATTGTATTGTGTACATCCTTGACGAATTAAGTGTATTTGCTTACTTTTTTTGTGAAATTAAAAGAAAGAAAGTAGAAGAGGTCGAATCAGAAAAGATCATCTGTGAGAAATAACTAGTCTGGTGACATGTTCTGCTGTCAGATGCTGCTGTGTTAAGGGATATAATTTATACTTATGTATTTAATAACATGTATTGCTATATTGTGAATTATTATTTACATTTTAAATAACTATTTATGCGTCCTTAATTTCTGCCATCATTACTACAGTATTTAGTGTCATGCGATCGTTAATATTACGTAATATGCTTATTATTATTATTATTATTATGAGTGCTAAAACTAGTTGTTCTATTTAATTTTTGTGGTATATTTATGGTATATTATATGGTACATTCAATAAAGATCATGGAATATTACCATTCAAATTAAATTTTATTTACTATTATTATTATTATTATTATTATTATTATTATTATTATTTTTTTTTTAATATTATTAAAGGGATAGTTCCCCAAAAACTGAAAGTTATGTTATCATTTACTCACCTTTTACTTGTTTCTTTATAAAACTGGAAACCGGTAACTATTGATTTCCATAGTATTTGTTTTTCCTGCTATGAAAGTCAATCTTCACAGCTTTCTTAAAAATATATTCTTATTTTAATATAAAAATAAACTCGAAAGCATTTGGAACCGCTTGAGGGAGAGTAAATATGAATTTTTGGGTGAACTATCCCTTTAATATGCTAATTCATCAAGTGCACATTAAATTTAAATATAAAATTAAGCTGCTTTATATTGTTACAGAAGATTTTATGTCAAATAAATTGTTGTAGTGTCTATTAATCGAATAATAATAATAATAAAAGGTAACCTATAAGAATAAAATGAAGCTTAGACATGCTTTCAACATTAATAACTTTAATTTATTAAGGTATATTACTAACAATCGATATTAATAACCATTATTAACAATCAATACGCATATTACTAATACATACTAATTATATATGTACATGATATTGATGCTAAAAGCAAGAAATAAATCAAATTAAAAAAATACATTCACATACAAAACTTATTATTTGACATTTTAAAGAATATTTATTGGTACATTATCAAAAAATACAGAGTTAATTTGTATAATAATTTAATTAATACACCTATACATTACAAATACTCTCTGTCTCATAGTGCAGTGGAAATTACCTGTAAATAAAGTTCAAAAGTGCAGTGGTTAATGACGGTGGAAGCTGCCAGTTCCTCCTGGGAGTCTGCTGACAGCTCTGTGTACACAAATGACCCTTTATACACGTTTATGAGCGACGAAAGTGAGCCCTGAGATGATCTGAAACCTGCAGACGATCTCTGCATTGAAGTTTCTGTAGCTTGTGTCTGCTGGAAATGTGTGAATGAACGATATAAGATGTTGAGCAAGATAACGAGAGCATAAGAATGAAAAAAAAGTAAAGAGACATTTTTTTTAAACAGGTTTACAAAACAGGTAAACAGGGAACAAAAACAATTATTTTAACAATATAAATACTATTAATTTTTGTCTATTGTGTGTTTGATAGCATCCAAGATAAAAGTTTGTATTTACATAATATATAGGGTGTACTGTGTATATTTACCTATATATTTGTATAAATACACATATACTGTGCATAAAACACAAAATAAATACAAATAAATAAAAATGCTGCGTTAATAATTGTCGAGGCTTTTGTCGTGATTTTGATGAAAGCAGTAAAACAGGTTTAGTTTAACAGGTAACAGAAACGTTTATTTTTTTACAATACAAATACTGTATATTTTTTGTCTTTTGCGTGATTAATCGCATCCAAGATAAAAGTTTGTATTTGCATAATATATATGGGTGTACTTTGTATATTTACGTATATATGTATAAATACACACACATACTGTGCATAAAATACAAAATAAAATAACAATTCTGCGTCAATAATTGCTGAGGCTTTTATCGCGATTTTGATGAAAGCAGTAAAACAGGTTTAGTTTAACAGATAACAAAAACATTTATTTTTACTATACAAATACTATTTATTTTTGTCTATTGCACGATTAGAACGTCTAAGATAAAAGTTTGTAATTACATAATATACACGTGTGTACTGTGTATTTTTATGTTTATATATGTATATATAAACATATACTGTGCATAAAATATAAAATAAATAAAAATGGTGCACCAACAACTGTTGCATTTTCTTTTTGCAACAATTGCCGAGGCTTTTATCGCAATTTCGATGAAAGGAGTAAAACATGTTTACTTTAACAGGTAACAAAAACATTTATTTTTAGACGTACAAATACTAATATCTATATATACAAATATAAATATCTATACAAATACTATTTATTTTTGTCTATTGTGCGATTAATTGCATTCAAGATAAAAGTTTGTATTTACATAATATATACGGGTGTACTGTGTATGTTTATGTATATATGTATAAACACACACATATATTGCGCAAAAAAAAACATAATAAAATACAAAATATATTTTTAAAAAGTTGCGTCAATAATTGCAGAAGATTTTAGCACAATTTCGATAAAAGCAGTAAAACAGGTTTAGTTTAACAGGTAAGAAAAACATTTATTTTTACAATACAAACACTACGTTTATTTTTGTCTTTTGCGTGATTAATCGCATCCAAGATAAAAGTTTGTATTTACATAATATGTACGTGTGTACTGTGTACATTTACACACACACATATATATATATATATATATATATATATATATATATATATATATATATATATATATATATATATATACACACACACATATATTGCACATAAAATACAAAATAAATAAAAATGGTGCATAAAAAATTGTTGCTTTTTTTTGCAATAATTGCGATTTCGATAAAAGCAGTAAAACAGGGTTACTTTAACAGGTAACAAACACTTTTATTTTTACTATACAGATACTATTTATTTTTTGTCTATTGCGTTATTAATTGCATCCAAAATAAAAGTTTGTATTTATATAATATCTACACATGTACTGTGTATATTTATGTATGTATGCATAAATACACACATATATTGCGCAAAAGAAAAATGGTGCGTCAAAATGTTTTGCTTTTTTCTTGCAATAATTGCTGAGGCTTTTATCGTGATTTTGATGAAACCAGTAAAACAGGTTGTTTAACAGGTAACAAAAACGTTTATTTTTACAATACAAATACTGTTTATTTTTGTCTATTGCACGATTAATCGCATCCGAGATAAAAGTTTGTGTTTACATAATATATACATTTCTACACACACATACTCCTCATAAAATACAAAATAAATCAAAATAAAATAATAAATATGAAAATTTACATATTTATGTTTATAGATATTGTGTTGTATATAAATATATATATATATATATATATATATATATATATATATATATATATATATATATATATATATATATATATAATACAAATTATACATAAATATTTATATATAATACAAATTGTTTATAAACATACAAATATACAATATAGTCATGCATAGATTTATATACACGCAAATATATTTTCTAATAAATGACAAATATATTTTGTAAATTGTAACTTTTGGATGCAATTAATCGAGATTGATTGCTTGACAGCATTATTTATTATACATACATGTTCATAAATTTACAATATTTACTGCAAAAGGCCAATAAGATATCATTAGCAAACGCTATTAATGCATGAACTAACATCAACAGTCAGAAATGGCCACATTTGAGCGAGAGAGAGAAATGCTCTCTGCGGTTTCAGAGCTTCAGTCCGAGCAGTTATATCTAGTCCTGTGTGCTATTTATCTATTTATACTGGCTGATCTGCTGCCTTTTTCTGGCCTCACAGTGTGTCATTTTCATGATCATTCATGTGCTCCATTGCTGCTTTTAGTGGAATAAATCGAGCAACTTTATTGAATTATTAGGTTTAGGTATCCTTATTAGGTTTCTGCCAGTTACACCAGCGTTAGAAATGTACGCTAGTATGAATAGGATTTGAACATACTACATCCACGTGAACTACCAACATCAGTTGCATCATTGCATCATGGGATAGCATAGCGTCCATCGGATGCACACTTCAGAATATCACCTGAAGTAGTCGGCCTTTGGGGTACTTCTCGCCTACTGTTTTTCGATTACTATAAATTCGGACATACTACTCACTTGCATGATGTTTTTGACGTACTATTAAGTAGGGAAGTCTGCGATTTCTGACGCAGCTTAGGACAACAATTAATAGATGAAATTGATAAATATCGATAATTAAAATTAGTCAATGAATGCCCTCATCGATTAGTTTCAAAATTAATGGAAGCTTAATAATAAAGCTACACTGAAGCACAGAAAACATGCTTGTGTTACATTTTTTGGTTTGTTTATTATGGATATTTTGCAAAATTTTACTTTTCAAAAAAGTTTTGATTATATTATTACGGTTTAAAACGTCAAAACGAGGTGTCCAGCCGCAACCCAACACTGGGAAACACCCATACATTCTTGCATCCCCACTCATACACTATGGCCAATTTAGTTTATTCAATTCACCTATAGAACATGTGTTCGTACTGTGGGTGAAACTGGAGCACCCATAGGAAACCTACGCCAACACGGGGAGAACATGCAAACTCCACACATAAATGCCAACTGGTCCAGTCGGGACTCGAACCAGTGACCTTCTTGCTGTGAGGTGACATTGCTAACCACTAAGCCACCATGCGGCCCAAAAGCAAAACAACAAATTTAAAAAAATGTGTAATATTTATCAGACCCCAACTAATCGATTGTCAAAATAATAATTAGTTGAAGACTTCAAGCATTTGGTGGCAACAAGTTAGTATTTAATTAATTAAAAACTTTGTATTAATTAGTATTCAATAAATGAGTATTTAAAGGGCACCTATTTTACTCCTTTTACAAAATGTAAGATAAGGCTGTAGTGTCTCCAGAATGTGTCAAAATACCCATCAGATTATTTATTAGAGCCTCCAGAATCTGCCCATTTTGGTGTCTGACTACAGTGATGCTGTTTTTGTAGCTTGTGGCTTTAAATGCAAATTAGCTGCTTCTCCCCGCCCACCTCTCCCACATCAGATAAACAGCAGTCAGTGACAGAGACAGACTCTGATGAAGCTGAAATACAGCTCATTAGTAAAAAAATGCCAAGTAAGTTTATTTGATGTATTTGTGGTGGAGTTTATTCAAGCCTTTCTGAAATGATGAGTCTCACACAAATGCCGTTTGCAGTACAAACACACACACACACACACACACACACACACATATTAGCGTTTACTGACACCACGATTATAGTGGTTAAGAATTACAGTGATTTTACTGTCTTTATTATAAACATGCTCTGTTTTAAAAACGTTTTAAACTTATAAAAATCACAGACAGTTGGAACAAATATTGTAATCCCAGTTTATTTGCAAAAAAGTTCTGTGGACGTGTGTATACATGTTATTATAGAAACATGGCGGCTGTCAATTAATTCGAGGGGCTGGGAAAACCGCACTCCTACCTCATGTTGCGGTGGGCCTCAAAATCACTGGGATTTGGGTCCTATTTTAACGTCAGGAAAATTAAAAAAAAGAGACTTGTGTTTCTATCACTCCAACTGTGGACACACTCTACCTACACACAGCTCTGTCCGAACAGCTTACAAAAGATGATTTTCATTATAGCTGCCCTTTAAACTTTAAAAAAATGTATGTTTAAATAATAAATAATTATTCTCCGTACTTTCCTCTGGCTGCTCTGGTTTCCCCCACTGTCCAAACTAGGGGTGTGCAATTTGGGAACAATATCTAATTGCGATTTTTTTTTTAATTTATTTATTTATTTTATTTTTTTATTTTTTATTTTTTATTTTTTTATTTATTTATTTATTTTTTTTTTACATTTTTTAAAATTAATTTATTTTTTGTCAAATACTGCAATTTCAATTTGATTTGCGATTTAATTTTGTAGTGAAGCTTCAGCTCAATAATCTGTATCATAGCTTCTTACTGCTAAACTGCAGCGAGTGGAGCTGAAAAGATATTAACATATATAAGCAAACAACTCTGAAATTGTAATTTGCTGTTACTCGCTACTAGATTAAGTGTCACTGGCAGTACTTTTAGTTGACTTCTTAGCAAGACGCTGCTCATATAACCGCTTGTGGTGCTTTTTTAGGTGCTGGTTGTTGTATTTCATCGTGCTGTGGCAACCCTTCTGCGACAGCTCTTACAAATGACCTGTTTTTGTTTGGTGTCTGTGACTTTGAAATTAAGATATTCCCATATTACTGACATGCTGTTTTTCTTTGATATGAAATAGTCTACTAATGCCTCTTAATGCGGCAGATGCCATCATCCCACTCATCTGCGCTTTCCTGTTTGTTTGTTTGTTTGTTATTATGGGCGTTCCGCATAGTTCAGTAGTTCAATTCTGATTGGCCAGAACAAAAGTGTCCTCACTCAATTGGCTAGTAGGACTGTCACACACAGACGGCAGTCACACATGTTCTCTGAGCGGAGGAAGTTAAATGATATATATTTCATATCGCAGCCTCTTGTGATTAGATAATCGCAACATTTCAAATCAGGATTGCGATTCGATTTTGATTAATCGCACAGCCCTAGTCCAAACACATGCGCTAGAGGTGAATTGAATAAGCTAAATTGGCCGTAGTGTATGTGTGTGAATGCAAGAGTGTATGGGGGTTTTCCAGTGATGGGTTGCAGCTGGAAAGGCATCCGCTGTGTAAAACATGTGCTGGATAAGTTGGCGGTACATTCCACTTTGGCGACCCATGATTAATAAAGGGAGTAAGCCGAAAAGAAAATGAATGAATGAATGTATTCTCAGTACCTTAAAGAGCCTATGATAACAACATCATGCATTTTCAGTGTCACAATATTTTGCATTATTGCATGTTGTAAAGCATGATGAGATTTGATTAATTGAATGGAAAACAGAATGGAATGTCTCTAGGACTAGATTAGGCCGTAGGCTTCATCACTTCCCGTTCTGTACAAGGTCACTTCCTGCCTACTCTCCCCTGGCGCTATGGGAGGAAGTGGGTGCGGCTGTCCGGTTAAATAGTCCAAAATGCAACATGGTCAAACTGACCAAGCCAGAGCCTCCAATGTTGATTTTCAGCTCTCCGATGTTCAGTTCACTACTGACCTGATGTTTTCACGTTTGCTAAATAACACATATTGTATTCAAAGGCTTGTTTGTTTGATTAGCGTGAAAACTGGCATTGATTCAGATGATGAATCTAATTTTTGGCTCATTTTTAATCTAATTAGTGCATGCATATTCAGAGAAATTAAAAATCACATAGAGTTGAAGTCAGAATTATTAGCCCCCCTTTGAATTCTAAATATTTCCCAAATAATGTTTAACAGAGCAAGGAAATTTTCACAGTATGTCTGATAATATTTTTTCTTCTGGAGAAAGTCTTATTTGCTTTATTTCGGCTAGAATAAAAGCACTGTCACATTTTTTAAACACCATTTTAAGGTCACTATTATTAGCCCCTTTAAGCTATATTTGTTTTCGATAGTCTACAGAACAAACCATCGTTATACAATAACTTGCCTAATTACCCTAACCTGCCTAGTTAACCTAGTTAAGCCTTTAAATGTCACTTTAAGCTGTATAGAAGTGTCTTGTAAAATATCTAGTCAAATATTATTTACTGTCATCATGTCAAAGATAAAATAAATCAGTTATTAGAGATGAGTTAATAAAACTTTGATGTTTAGAGATGTGTTGAAAAAATCTCTCCGCTAAATAGAAATTAGGGAAAAAATTAAACAGGGGAGCTAATAATTCCGGGGGGCTAATAATTCTGACTTCAACTGTATATTTAGTTTATTTTGCGAAAGCATCCATGCTGAAATACCGCGTTCATTAGCGGCCTGTTCGTGGAATCTTGCTGTGGAGGAAATTGACATCATGTGGAAAAAGGAAGTGGCTGTGTTTGTGACACCTGACTTTCTGTTCCCAGGACACACTCTGCTATTGTCTTCCCTCTCTGCAATATTATCTCTCAGTTTCTCTCTCACTGCATTGTTTCACCTAGTTGTTTATGTTGTTGTATTTGCATGAGCGACTTTTAGGACGGTTTTTTTAATGACTGTGTGGGTGTATTCAGCATGGTGTCACATTTTCTTGTTGTGATAATTTCTGAATCTTTCATCGTGGTATTTACAATGCTCAGCATAATTGAGTACACCCAATTTTGAAAATTAATATTTGTATCCATTTCTCAGTGAATATATATAGGCAATGTATTTTAGTGCATTTAAACAGATTTATTAAACAGATATATTTATTAAAATAATATTTTAGTCACCAAACATATTTAGAAATTTAAAAATAATACAATTAAATTCAAGCAAAATATTGCAGAAATAAATGACAAACTAAAAAATTTCAACAAAATATTTAAATTGTTTTGCTTCTTTTGATTTTTCCTCTTTTTTTAAATTTGTATTTAATATTTTCTATAACATATACATTTGGGTGTACTAGTTTTTGGACCGTTATCATAAGTTATTTTGTTAGATAAGCTCCAGATTTGGCTTCAGTGCTGACTAATTTAATGTATATACACAAATATAATATTGTACAGCTTCCTATTAAAAATATGAATTTAAAAGATAGATTTGTTTGGGGTGTACTTATATATGCTGAGCACTGTATATGATATAATAACAATAATGATATAACCTGCAAAAAAGCTTGCTCTTGTCTTTACTGTAAAGTGTGACTACTATAAAGTCAAACTTTACAGTATTTTAAGGTACAATTCTCAGTATTCATAAACCACTATTACTTTATCCTTGATAAACTCCTAATTTGCTGCTTAATTATTGTTATTAAAGGAATAGTTCACCCTAAAAATTTACCCACTATTTACTAGTAAGAAAATTTACCGTTAGAAAAGTACGCTAGTATGAATAGAATTCGGACATACTACATTCGCCATTAGTCATTATCACGAGAACTACCCACATCAGTTGTGTCATTGCATCATGGGATATCGTATCATCCATCGGATGCACACTTCAGAATCTCACCAGAAGTAGTCGGTCCGCATGGGCCGGTATAAGATTCTGATGGTATGATAACCTTGGATAAAAATATCACGGTTTCACAGTATCATGGTATTGTGATTATTGCTCTAACATGTATTCTTTTTAAAAGTCTGTGTAAAAAACCCTTTTCCCTTTTCAAAGCAATATTTTTTTTGATTTAAGATTTATGATATTTTGGGACAGTGAACATGTCAGGCTGAATAAATCAAATGACTCACTGACTTATGACTTAGTTTCAAAAACACAGATTTCTTTACAATTTAAAACGCCATCTTAGGATAAAGTTGGCTGGAGATACTGTTGTACTAAAAAAACAAAGAAAAATAGTAAATAAAAAATCTTAAACATACCTTAGGAACGGTATTACAGAAAATGTTGGTGGTTTTAAAACCTTGACTTTTCCAAACCGCGGTTCACTTTGAAAACGGTCATCGTAAATTCGTGTGGACAAAATCTTCTCTCCCTTAAACAGAATTGACAAAAAAATAAACAGGGGGGCTAATAATTCAGGAGGGCTAATAATTCTGACTTCAGCTGTATATACATACATACATACATACATACATACATACATACATACATACATACATACATACATACATACATACATACTTTTGCCCTCTTTGTTGTAATTTTACAAAAAAGAAAGTTATTGAGAAGAACAATTGGCAGTAAAGTCACTAGTTACCCAAACTTCTGCTGTCTTATGCTATCTGTTAAACTTTTGGTTAAGCAACAATTGATTGGGACATAAGTATTATTATTATGCCTATTATTAAATTGTAGTATTTTCATAGTAATTTAAACTCCCCCTTCAATATGTACAACAAGAAACAAAAAGAAAGAGCTTTGATACTCTGGTGAAGAATGTCTGAGTGCTTCAATTACATCAGGATTCCTCTTTTTTCTTGTGCTTGAATGTTAAACCGGCCCTCCTATGAATTGTCAGTTACTTATATGCCAACCCCCCTCCCCCCCATTAATTTGAGTTGGAGACCCCTGATCTACAGGTTATTTAGTGCAAAATCACATCCTTAAGTTTGCAATCTCTGAGTTTTTCAGTTTAAAAGTAAATCAGGTTTTAATGGCTGGAGTTCCTGGGGGGATGACAGTAACACTGTTGTAGCTAATAGTCAAACCTTATTGTTCGGTTCAACATTAGACTTTGCACTGTTTGCGTTCAGATGTATTAAAAAATGTATGCATATTGCCAATAATAATAACAAATATTCAATAATTGTAGAAAATGTTAACTTTTGCATTGTTGGGTTGCTTTTAAAACATTTGATGGAGCTGAAATTTAAGATGAAAATGCTGTTATTTTGCAATATTTTTTGGCAAAATAAAAACAAATTATGTTTACAGGTAACATTGACAAGTTTATAGTCAGATATTTGTAAAATGAACAAGATTAAGCCAGTAAATCTAGCACATACTGTTGTGTTTGTTGTGTCGTATCTGCTGACAGGGTCAAAAATAACAGTGTGCAACTTTTGTTTAAAGTGAAGTTATATTGGAGTTGTTCTACAATTATACAGAATAACAGCTGATTTTGATAGACCACACTTATGAGTTATTAACCACAGCAAAAATATATTCCTGCTAAAAATATTATCTTTTAAAATTGGGGTTTTATCCCAAAAAATTTTTATTCCATTCCTGCTTTCCCCCTACACTTTTATACCATACAGGGCTGCGTTTCCTAAACAACGACGTAGTTCGTGGCTGAACTATCATAGTACGATGCATGCATCATCGTTTGAACCACATTAGTTATGATGTAAAACGGCCATAATGATGCTCTAAACGGGGTAGTAACAACTTCTTTAGAGTAGAACCTCATAATTTCTTTGTGCAAACTATATTGTTTCACATGCACACATTTAAAAAAAACTACAACAATCCAATATTAGTTTTGGTACAAACATGCACTCGCTTTCCATAAAAATTTAAATATATGTAAATGGCACAGTTTGTTTCCTTTACAAATATTATTGAGAATATTCCATAGTCTATTCTAAATTAATATAAAATTCCAAAATTAATATAATTAATAATTAATATAAAACTTCCAAAAGCTAACAAATATTCTAATATCATAAATAAATCGTATAAATAAATAAATAAATAATAAGGCTATTTGTTAAGAAATCAAATTTAAAATGTATTATTTATTAGGAAATGAAAAAAATCCTACTTTAATAATAATATTAATAATGATAATGATGATAATTATTATTATTATTCTTTTTATTAAGTAGGGTATTGTTTATTTAATTTTTTTGAGTATAGTTTTACAATTTGACACATGCAAACCACAGCAGAAATGTTCTAACCAACAGGCCCATGTCATATACAGTACAGATACTTATTAAATAACCTACTATAAATTAAAAGCATTAATGTATGCTGTGTTTTTTAGTTTTCACAAGCTTTGGAGACGTAACGTAAATTCCGCTTTTAAATAATAGGTCACCTATGGCTTTCATCATGAGCCACAGCTGTGTTCAAAATGACATCAATGTTTTCAAAGTGCACTGCGAAGGGAGCGCACTTGTAAACATGTAGATCGCTAAAACTGAACTGTAAAAATGCTTTGAAAGCAAATTACAGCTAAGAGAGATGACTTTAAAGCTTTTTTTATTTCATAATTCCAAGTTTAAATGTTAGAATGTTCTAAACGAATAGGGCATAGGGGGGATAAGTGGGAATAGAACACAGCCAGGAACTGTGTTTCTAACCACAGCTCCAGAGGTGTAGTTGCAAGCATAGAAGTTTGCGACGCAGTTTACGAACTATGTTTGTATTGACACAACTTGCGACCTTAGTTGGCTAACGATGGTTTTCGGAAACACACCCCAGGTGGACATTAGTACTTTTAGGGTTCACTTTTGTACTTTAAAGGTTCTCTTTGTATCTTTATGGTACTATGGTGTAAACATAAAACAGTAACAGTAGCTTTTGAAAAGGTTATGCCCCAATGGCAGATTTTCATTCATTCATTCATTCATTCATTCATTCATTCATTCATTCATTCATTCATTCATTTATTTATTTATTTATTTATTTATTTATTTATTTATTTATTCATTCATTCAGTCATTCATTCATTCATTCAATCATTCATTCATTCATTCATTTTCTTTTTGGCTTAGTGCCTTTATTAATCAGGGGTTGCCACAGTGGAATGAAGCACCAACTATTCCAGCATATGTTTTATACAGCGAATGCCCTTCCAGCTACACTCTTGCATTCACACTCATACACTACGGCCAATTTAGCTTACCCAATTCCCAATACCACATGTCTTTGGACTGTGGGGTAAACCGGAGCACCCGGAGAAAACCCACGCCAACACAGGGAGAACATGCAAACTCCACACAGAAATGCCAACTGACCCAGCCGTGGCTCGAAACAGCAACCTTCTTGGTTGGATCATGCTACCTACTGTGCCACCGTGATGCCTGTGACAAATTTTGTACCTTGATATCTGACAGTGTATGGAGAGTCTTCATAAAAAGCTCAAATATTTAAGTGTGTGTGTGCGTGTGAGGACTCTGAGTGTGACAACTTGTTTCCCGCTGTCCTATCATTCCAGTTCCACTCACACAAGACTTCCTGTTTCAGGGGGAGGAAACTTCCTGTGCATGAGAGTGGGGAAAAGGGAAAGGAGCTGCAGGAAAAGAATGAAAGACCATAGGGTGAAACTAAAGCATGTGGTGGAGAGCGACCTGCAGATTTGATGAATTTTGATGCACTGGGATTTTAAAAAAAAGGGTGACACGGTGGCTCAGAGGTTAGCACTGTCGCCTCACAGCAAGAAGGCCACTGGTTTGAGTCACGACTGGGTCAGTTGGCATTTCTGTGTGGAGTTTGCATGTTCTCCCCGTGTTGGCGTGGGTTTCCTCCGGGTGCTCCGGTTTCCCCCACACATGCGTGAATTGAATAAAATAAATTGGCCGTAGTGTATGAGTGTGAATGAGTGTGTATGGCTGTTTCCCTGTACTGGGTTGCAGCCAGAAGAGCATCCGCTGTGTAAAATATATGTTGGAATAGTTGGTGGTTCATTCTGCTGTGGTGACCCCTGCCAAATAAGGGACTAAGCTGAAGGAAATGAATGAATGGGAGTAAAAAATATTCACTGCATTCCAATATGCCTATGTTCAAACTACATGGTAGGTAACAAGCAATGCAGTAAAGTGTCTGAATTCACTATACTAATAAAATGGTGAGCAAAAAGTACCCAGATTATCTACTACTTCCAGTGAGTTACTGAATAGCACATTTAACAGACTGTTAATCTATCCCATGAGGCCACAGGAGAGGATTTCATTCATAATGCACACATTCATATGAGCGTGCTTTTTATGTTGCATAAAGGTATAAACCAACTAATACTTAATACAGTATCATATTTTGGGTTTATATGGTCAATTATTAGTGGAATAAGTGACGTTTATTTATAAGATTATTTCCAGGGGATCACATGCTTATGATTGCTTGCGGCTGGTCCTGCATTATTCAACTTATGATTCACCATAAGCCACTATAACTACCTTAAGTTCTATGTCACAGCCATCTTTGTTTTGAAGAATCCCCCCTTCCACCCCTACTCGTCCTCCTTTCCTAGATGGGTGGTACAGTGGCCCAGTGGTTAGCACTGTTGCCTGACAGCAGTCAGCAGTCGTGTAAACTCTGCACAGAAACGTCAGCTGGCTTGATAAGGACTAGAACCAGTGACGTTCCTGTGCAGAGTTTACACGTTCTCCCCGTGGGTTTCCCCCGGGTTCCTCCCACCGTCCAAAAACATGCAACTTAAGTTAATTGACTAATCCAAATTGCCACCATAGACATGCACCTAGTAAGTACTGTAGTTATCTCTTGAGAGCAATCACTGTTCATTAGCTACTACAGCAGGGGAGTTCTCAAGATCTACCTGAGCTCAAACTCCCCTCTCACCTTGCAAACGGGAGGGAGCCCCGGGCTCGAGGATCTTATGAGCTCAGGGCTTTCTCACGGGACAGCATGCCAAACAAGCTTTATAATCAATCATCAGCTAAGTGTGAACATTTGTGTGTCTTTTTTTGTATGACGTGCATTTGTTGCATGCATTGCAAAAGAAGAAATTGTGTTTGTTGAGCTAGTTTTGCTTGAAAGGCGATACTGAGAAAAAAAAGAAGGAAACAAGAGTCAAAAAAGTGAAGATGCACTAATGTAGTCAATTTCATTTCATCACACTTAGCATTAGCAGTTTGAGTTTATGACATTAAAAATATGTCAAATGAAGAAATGCACTGAATTCTGTTCAACGTCAGTAAGCTAAAGGGGTAGTTCGCCCTTAACTTGTTTCAAATCTGATTGATTTTTGTATTCTGTTGGACAAAAAGGAAGATTTTTTTTAAGAAAGCTGGAAAGCTGTAACCATTGACTTTCATAGAATTAGTTTTTTTCTACTATAAAGTCAATAGTTACAGGTTTTCAGCATTCTTCAAAATATCTTATTTTGTGTTCAACAGAGGAAACCTCCTGAAATTGAAGACACAATCACAGCAATATCTTTTGTAAGCTGTTTAGACAGAACTGTGTATAGTTATAGTGTGTCCACTGTCATTTTGGGGTGAAATAAAGACAAAAAGTCTCTTTTTTCTTATTTCTTCACGTTAAATAGGACTTAAATCCTTCCCATTTTGAGGCCCACTGTAAAGCCTGGTTTATACTTCTTCATGAAGTGATCAGCGTGACCCATGGCACCTGCCTTGCCTTTTGCCATGCATATACTTCTGCGTGCTTTTAGTCTTGCTCTGCAATAACACTTCCGAAACGCTAGCTGGCCGTAGGTTTTTATGTTCCTCTGTGTCGAGTTTCTTCACTGGTCTTTGAGTTTTTCTGAATGCTACCTTAAAGTACAAGTGGCTCGAACTCGCTCATTTTGAGGCGGGACCCAGCGGACATGAAACAACTTTAATCATAAGGTAAACACAAAAAAGAAGAGCTCCTTCATGGGACTCCACACTTGTAAACACTCCTAATATGATCACGGTGTTTACATGAGTTGCTTTTTGAACGTTCCTTTCATGATCCCGTTTTACATGTTGTAGCACATAATTCGATTAACGTCATTGCGTCTGTGCTAATCCATATTTCCTCCAGAGTTTCTTGTAATTTCGGTTTGTTTCATTTTTAAATTGTTGACTTTAACTGCAGCTCAGCACTTTTTTACTTTCATTCAGGAACATTTGGTTCATACCCCCTGTGATAAACGAGATATTGGATGCAAGTATGAACTGCTTCTCGAGTGTTGTTTTAATGGAGCTTTATACCGCACGCAGTATGGGGAAAAACTGAGTATGGGAAATTTAGGAAATTTTGTTCAGCCCGTCAAACTCTTCCAGAGCACCAATAGTTAATCCTGAAAAATTATGTTTTTCTATGAAGCCCTGGGTAAAAAAATCTTAATCATATTATTGTCTTATTCAGATTAAGGCGAATAATTCGATTACTGATGTGCATGTAAACGTAGTCAGTTCATTCAGGTTTGGAACAAGTGAGTAAATATTAACAGAATTAGTTTTTTGGGGTGGACTACCCCTTTAAATGCATGCATACTGTATGATCAATTAAGATATTGTTAAGTTTAATATCAAATATCCACTCATACACTGTAAAAAATATCTGTAAATTAGCAGTTTTTCGTATTTTTATGTTTATTTATGCCTTTGAATTACATTATGAGATCTTGATTATTCTTTCTGACAACTTTTAACACTAAATCATTTGAAAAATTTACTTTTATGAACATTTTTATTAGTTTAAAGTGCTATATTGTCTGCTTTGGTGAACAAGAATTTTGTAATAAGCTGCCAGTGCATTTTCTGCTATTTTACAGGCTTATTTATCTACACTCGAAGTCAGAATTATTAGCCCCTCTGTTTATTTTTCCCCAATTTCTGTTTAACGGAGAGAAGATTTTTTTCCACACATTTCTAAACATAATAGATTTAATAACTCATCTCTAATAACTGATTTATTTTATCTTTGCCATGATTACAGTAAATAATATTTGACTAGATATTTTTCAAGACACTTCTATACAGCTATAAGTGAGATTTAAAGGCTTAACTGGGTTAATTAGGTTAACTAGGCAAGTTAGGGTAATTAGGCAAGTTATTGTATAACGATGGTTTGTTCTGTAGACTAGCGAAAACAAATATAGCCTAAAGGGGCTAATAATATTGACCTTAAAATGACTTCTAAAACATTGAAAACTGCTTTTATTCTAGCTGAAATAAAACAAATACGACTTTCTCCAGAAGAAAAAATATTATCAGACATACTGTAATGCGAAATTTTCCTTGCTCTGTTAAAGATCATTCGAGAAATATTTGAAAAAGGTAAAGAAATTGAAAGGGGGACTAATAATTCTGATTTCGACTATATATATTATTTCTTATATTATTTCAAACAACTAAAATGTCAATAAAAGTCACTTTGTTAAACTGTAGAGTTGAAATTTTACCATCAAAGGTCGAGATCAACATCCCATAATGCAATTCACTACTGTAAATAAACAGAAAACACAAAATAACTGATATTTTTACCGCGTATGTATAAATATTTTCA
This sequence comes from Danio aesculapii, assembly GCF_903798145.1. NCBI lineage: Eukaryota > Metazoa > Chordata > Actinopteri > Cypriniformes > Danionidae > Danio > Danio aesculapii. The sequence goes on from NC_079453.1 coordinate 45,648,938, forward strand.
ACTAATATAACACAGATGCATTGTGAGTCACTATCTCAGATTAATATCTAGTTCAAGTTATCTAATCCCCTGAAAACATCACAGGAAAGGCGTTTCTTCATGTGTTCTGCAAGGTGTGGAAACTAATGAATTTCATCATTTTCAGTGGCCAGTTTCCGAACATCTTAGTCTGGTCTCAGTTTCTCACCGACCGTCTTCCTTCCACATTCGCCAAGCAGAGATAATCGTAATAATCTTTAGCCTAATGATCTCTCTCCATCTAGAATCCAGAAAGGTGCTACACAGAGTATTTTATAACACTCATTACATGACCTGAATGCAGGCTCGTGGGGCTTGTTTGAGCTGTGATCTGATCTGATTATGGTTTTTTTTGCTCTCAGCAGACAAGATGGTCTTCTTCATTGGCTGTTGGTAATGCCCTCAAAGCCTCAAATGCTACTTCCTCTTATTGACACAGCTGTAAAGCTACTGTTGGTGAGAACGTGTTAGGGCTCTGACATTTTGACACGCTTTGAGCTTGTCAGTTTTGCAGCGTGAAGTTTTCAAAACCTTTCAAGACGAGCAGTATTATTAGTCAGTATTTCATTTGATATAATTCGAATTAAAAACTTTTGGTAGCAAGTTTAAAGACTTTTACTATGTTTAAAGGCATGTTCAGCTTGGGGTTTAGCGTTTTTACAAAAATCTACCCTTAAAATGAGTTTTTTTTTGTTGCTTATTCAAACTACTTATTCAACATGAGTTGAAACGACACAATTAGTGACATTTCATTGGAAAAACTTTATTTTTCATGCTTTAATCCACTTAAATTTGTTAAATCTGTTAACTTAATCGGTTTGAAAGAATGAATTATGTGGATCCTGCGTTTTTTACTGTGAATATCATGATATAATTCATCTTATACCCTGATAATGACTGTAAAATCTACAGTAATGTACTGTAAATCAATTACAGCAAAAATACTGTATTTACATTACATTTACAGCAAAATTAACCTTGCGCTCTATGTATTTACAATATATACAGTATATGTTTACTGTTAAATATGAAGTAATTTTCACAATGCAACTTTAAAATACAGTAACATACCGCATGTTTGTCCTACAGCAAAGTACAGATCAGATTACAGTTAAATACTGTGTCATTTACAAAAATTGTTAACCGGACATAACAATACTGTAATATTTCTGTAAATTCCATCAATAATTAGTTTATATATTGTTCACACACTCAAAAATGTTTAAATTACTTATATAAAATAAGCTTAACAGCCAACCTAGGTTGGTTTTTGAAGCCAACCTAATTGTTTTATAGTCAATTCAATTAAATTTGTTAAATCTGTAAAGCAGGGTTATTCAATTAGTTCATCATTCAGTTAATTCATCAGGGCCGGTTCATGAAAAGCATCCCAAACGAAGGGCCGGAGAGATATGACTTGCTATATGAGTGATGACACAACACCATATAAGAGCCCATATGCTGTATTTTTCCTTAAGACACCCACGTTGGCTTTTTCTACATTAAAATGTTAATGTATTGTATTTTAAAATTACATAACATCACTGCATTGTACAATAGATTCAAACATTCAAATGTTGTATTTTAAAGCACAACATAAGTAGGCTTCTTCTACATTCAGACACAGTCATATATTATGTTTTGAACTGCATAACAATTATGGATGAACGATTATAGATTTTGGTTGTACGATTATATAGTCTAAAGAATAGTCATGGTTTCACGTATATCACGTCTAATGTAAATTCAAGCTTTATATTGGGTAAGTACATTGCTATTTAGATTAATTGTTGTTGCCATCTGCATTCATGCATACAAAATCATTTTAATAATAATTCATATTATTATAATTATATTATAAAACATATCTTTTGTTTACATTGCACTGAAAGGCACGCACAACTCTCACCATGAGATGTTTTTACTGCGTGCGCCCGGAAAGACGCAAGCACGTTACTCCGCTTGTGCGCGCATATCGGCATATTCTTACATTAGAAATAACAAACTTGCAAGCGGAAAAGACGTGATATGGGAACGGCAGCTGCAACAGCTAATCCGGTGTGCGTGCGAATTAGCCTCGGTGTACTTGGCCTTGGAACTTTAAACTAGCGGACAGTGGGCAACTTGGCATAACTTTGTTTAATCGCAGCAGTTTCGTTTTGTTCCGTGCAACAGAAATGCGGCTTGGAAAAGCCTTTATGATTAATTAACTGTGACGAATTAAAGCGCAGTTAATAGTGAACATCCAAATGTACCACTTGAATGTTTTCGGCTGCCCGTGCCACTCGCTTATGGTGACTCACGCTCTGCGCAGCCCATGCAGCTCGTATTGTATTGAACAGACGCACGTCACTTCATAACTATAGCGGCCGTTTTTCGACTGAACTAAAATTATTTTTTATGTCTTGGTCACACTATTTGGAGGGCTGGAAAAAATTGCTTCATGGCCGGGTTCGGCCCGCGGGCCGCCAATTGAATAGCACTGCTGTAAAGTTAACTCAATTTGTGTTGGCACAATCACAACATGAATGTATTGTGTGAAACCCAGCATTTTTTACAGTGAATATCATGATATAATTCATCTTATATCCTGATAATGACTGTTAACAGTTTACTGTAGAATCTACAGTAATGTACTGTAAATGAATTACAGCACAAATACTGTATTTACATTACATTTACAGCACCCTTTAAAGCAACTTGCTGTGTATATATTTACAGTTTATACAGTTTATATTTACTGTTAAATATTCAGTCATTTTCATAATGCAACTTAAAAATACAGTAACATACCGCATATTTGTCCTACAGTAAAGTACAGATCAGATTACAGTTAAATACTGTGTCTTTTGCAAAAATCGTTAACTGTATATCACGATACAGAACAATTTCTGTAAATTCGATCAATAACTAGTTTATATATTGTTCACACACTCAAAAATGTTCAAACTACTTATTTTAATTTAATTTAAACACAATTCTGGAGTTTTTATTAATTGTCTTATGTTTAATCCGCTTAAATGTGTTAAATCTGTAAAGTTAACTCAATGGATTTGTGTTGGGGCAAAATGAATGATTTTTGTGGAGTCCAGCATTTTTTACTGTGAATATTTTAATTAATCTTATATCCTGGGTGGTTCATTCTGCTGTGGCGACCCCAGATTAATAAAGGAACTAAGCTGAAAAGAAAATGAATGAATGAATCTCAAATCCTGTTAATGATATTTTCTGTATAATCTACAGTAATTTACTAGTTCGCGAGTAACATAATGTAAATCAATTACAGCAAAAATACTGTATTTACATTATGTTTACAGTGTACATTTAAAATGTTCAAACTACTTACATAAAATAAGCTTAACACAATTCCTGAGTTTTTTGAGTCAACCTAATTGTATTATGTTCAATCCACTTAAATTTGTTAAATCTGTAGTTAACTTAATTGATTTGTGTTGGGACAATATGAATGAATTTTGTGGAAACTGATTTTTTTTTTTATGTGAATATCATGATAGAATTCATCTTATATCCTGATAACGATATACGCAGTTAACAGTTTCCTGTAGAATCTACAGTAACTTACTGGCAGCTGTTCACCGGTAACTTAATGTAAAACAATTGCAGCAAAAATACTGTGTTTACATTACATTTACAGCACCATTTACCTTGCTGTGTATGTATATTTACAGTATTGCATATCTGTATTGCAAAATATACAGTAATTTTCATAATGCAACTTTAAAATACAGTAACATACCGCGTCACTGTTCAGTAAAATGCAGTTCATATTGCAGATAAATACTGTGTAGTTTACAAAAATCACTAACAGTGCATATCACAATAACAATTTCTGTAAATTCAATAATAACTAGTTTAGAAATTAATCACACTCAAAAAATGTTTAAATTACTTAAGTAATCCTTGAGTTTTGTTTTTGAGTCAACCTATTTGGTTTATGTTCAATCCACTTAAATTTGTAAACACCAGTAAGTTAACGTAATTCCTTCATGTTGTCCCAACACTAATCAATTGTGAAGAACCCAGCATTTTTTTACAGTGCACGTGAAGGATTATTTCTTTTTTACATCTTAAAGTATGGTGGCATGATGGCTCAGTGGTTAGCACTGTCTCCTCACAGCAAGAAGGTCGCTGGTTCGACTGGAACAATTGGCATTTCTGTATGGAGTTTGCATGTTCTCCCTGTGTTGGCGTGGGTTTCATCCGGGTGCTCCGGTTTCCCCCACAGTCCAAACACATGCGCTATAGGTAAATTGGATTAACTAAACTGGCCGTAGTGCATGAGTGTGTGAGTGTATGGGTGTTTCCGAGTACAGGGTTGTAGCTGAAAGGGCATCCTCTATGTAAAACATATGCGGGAATAGTTGGTAGTTCATTCCACTGTGGCGACCCCTGATAAATAAGGGACTAAGCCGAATGAATGAATGAATCTTAAAGTACCATAAATTAAAGTGATGATATTTCTCTTTTTATAAGGAATTTCAGGGCAAATGTTTGATTAAAATATAAGAAAAAAATTTAGAAAAAAATAGAAAAATATAGAAAAAAATGATAAAATAAAAACATTAAGTAAACAGTAAACGATTACTTGTCCAGCATGAAACTTAAAACCTAAAAAAATTTATTTATTTATTTATTTTTTATTAGAATATGCAAGTAGTACACAAAATGGGATCACATACAAAGAAAACAATACAAAAACATGAAAAAACTGTGTGTGCGTGCGTGCGTGCGTGCGTGCGTGCGTGCGTGCGTGTGTGCGTGTGTGTGCGCATGCGTGGTGGACGGTCAGAGTACATACATAAGTGAAAAAAGTATATATATATATATATATATATATATACATGACCAAAATGTATAACAGTCAGTTAAATGAAGCAAATAGCATAGATATTACATAGATAAAAATAGATATTAGATAAAAAATAACATTAAATAAAATGCTAAATATAAACATTTAAATAAATTATGTAATTATAAATAAATACATTAAATTCAGCAATCACTGTAAATCATGTACTTTGTGGCACCACGATATAAACGATAGAGCAAACTGAAAAAATTCACTTTTTATTTTGTCCAAATGTTATACATATAATCACATACACAACCCTAATATGCTTTAGTGCGATAGATAGCAAAACACTGCCCTTACATTACAATATAATAATTTATTTGTGACTGTTGGTGCAAACTTGCTTAACATGTGTAATTGTCATACCTTCATTAGTAAGAAGTGTGGACTGCGTTTTCTGCTTTGGATTATATTTAAACACTGAAACCTGACTCGTCTTATCTCTTCTAATATGTTAAAATGGCTTCCATCGAGTCATCAGAGAGCAAAGAAAAAGACATGCGTGTGCTTAGCTTCCTCTTTATTATCTCAGTTGTTCGTCTTAATCACTGAGACCAATCAGAGAGCAAACTGAGTATTCTGCTTTTCATATATGCAACCTGAAGAGATCTGTCTGCAGTAATGATGAGCAGTTTTACTCTAGACCTCCAGTTTGTTCATTCCGGATGTTTTTAGAATGCTCCACTCTTTGAAACATTCCAAATTTGTCTCCGGTTGCATTCCATTGGAATTTTTTAAATGTTTACATCATGTGATCAATAGATTTGGTTCATGAGAATGAATGAAAGAAAGGTATTTAATGTGCTGAAGTGAACTAAGTCTGTTAAAGCTGACACTTCATTTGCATGTTTTCCTGGTTCCCTGTCACACCCAAAGAAGTAAATTCTTTGGCCACTTTAATAAGTACACACACTGTTAACGATGTTTGTTAATTACACAGTATTAACTGTATTTTACTGTAGGACAGTTATGCGGTATGTTAAGTTGCATTGTGAAAATTACAGTATTTTTACAGTGAAGATATTCAATACTGTGAATACATATACAGGAAGATAAATGTTGCTGTAATATACAGTATTTTTGCTGTAATTGATTTGCAGTTGGTGGCACTGTGGCTCAGTGGTTAGCACTGTCGCCTCACAGCAAGAAGGTCACTGGTTTGAGTCCCGGCTGGACCAGTTGGCATTTCTGTGTGGAGTTTGCACTGTCGCAAAAGACTGCTGAAATTGGAGCCTGGGCATGCACAGAAAGACTGCCTGATCGAGCCAGAGGAGGAGCTGCGGAATTAAGCAAAGGCTTGTACGTCAAATCAACCACGCCCCCCGAACTTTTCACTTGACCGCCGGTATCTGCACTATAACAAAGGCTCCCTAAATAAATATAAGCACTTTCATTTAAAAACATGCAATAATATATGATTTAAAAACTGTGTGTAGTAAGCTGTTATAATTTAATAAAAGCAATACATGTTGGACTGCAGAAATAAACGATCTTTCATACACTCTAGCCTGAGTTAGTTACTTATAACAGGGTTGTTGGTATTTATTATCTTCACAGGGGTAGAAATAACACTTGTAAAATATGAACAATAACGTATAAACAACACATACATTTGTAAAGGGTTTTATTTTTAATTAGCAATCAACAGGACCCAAAATATACAAACCATAGATAACGATTTACCATGCGGGGAAAATCGTGTGTTTAAAAGATAAATACAGCAAGATTTTAAAAAATCAACAGGATATTTACACATCCCATCCCTGCACTATATAAAATAATCCTCGTCAATTTGTACAATAAACTTCGCAGTATTAATACATACGTTAAACTGATGTGTATTAGCTGCTGCAACTTCGCTCGTATATTGTTTATCATTTTTTGCCTTTCATTTGGTTTATTCGATGCCTTCATTATATCTGGCAAAGAGAAATTTACATTCATTTGAATGTTTTTTAGAAGTTTTCAAATAAAAAGCCAATAGTAAATGATGTATATAAATAAAATATAACATTTACAGCTCTATTTGTTATTTAAGATTCGGTTTCTAGAACATTAATAGTTTATAACAGCAAATAGATTAACTCAATAACATGCCGAAACGCAAAATGTCAGAGACGTCCTTTAAATCAAGTTCAAATAACCTCACAGGAGATCAATGTAGGTGTCGGCTAACATGAGTTTTGTATTCCTAATTATTATTTCAGACCCATAAAAAGAATCGCCTGTATTGTCCCCATCATGGTTAGGCGTGTATCAGCAAACTAATAAAGCCCGATAAAGCCCTGACCTTACCGAATAAACAGCAGATCCTGCATGTCAGAAAGTATAGTTTACTGATGAACAACTCATTTTATCATGGTAAAATAACACAGAAATCTAATAAAAACACTTTAGTCTCCTCCTAAATCTCCGACGTCTGCTTTGGAAAACTGTCAGTCAAAACTGTCAATCGTGACACGCCCAGCATTAAATTACTGCTAAACACAAACTATTTACAGAAATGAAGATCTGCACCTATATCAGCACGATAACCAGTGCCTTAATTGACCAGAACCATCTTTCGGGACATTTTATTGCAAGTGTAATACTAAATTGGCCGTAATGTATGAGTGTGTGTGAATGAGTGAATGGGTGTTTCCCAGTTATGGGTTGTGGCTGGAAGGGCATCTGTTGCATAAAACATATGCTTGAATAGTTGGCGACACCTGATAAATAAGGGACTAAGCCGAAGGAAAATGAATGAGTGAATGATATACAGTAAGTTACTGGCGAACTTTTTATTGCGCCGACTGGACTGTATTTCTTACTAGGACATACACTTTATTAGTACCGGGTTGGACCCCCTTTTGCCTTCAGAACTGTCTTAATCCTTCGTGGAATAGATTCAACAAGATACTGGAAATATTCCTCAGAGATTTTGCTTCATATTGACATGATAGCATCACGCAGTTTCTGCAGATATGTCGGCTGCACATCCATGATGACAATCTCCCGTTCCACCACATCCCAAAAGTGCTCTATTGGATTGAGATCTGGTGACTGTGGAGGCCATTTGAGTACAGTGAACTCATCATGTTCAAGAAACCAGTCTGAGATGATTCACGCTTTGACATGGCGCATTATCCCGCTGGAAGTAGCCATCAGAAGATGGGTACACTGTGGTCGTAAAGGGATGGACATGGTCAGCAACAGTACTCAGCTTGGCTGTGACATTGACATGATGCTCAATTGGTACTAATGGGCCCAAAAGTCTGCCAAGAAAATATCCCCCACACCATTACACCACCACCACCAACCTGAACCATTGACACAAGGCAGGATGGATCCATGCTTTCATGGTGTTGACGCCAAATTCTGACCCTACCATCCGAATGGTGCAGCAGAAATCGAGACTCATCAGACCAGGCAACGTTTCTCCAATCTTCTATTGTCCAGTGAACAGTTATCTTGCAGGATAATGCAGCATCTCACAAAGCTCAAATAATCTCAAACTGGTTTCTTTAGCATGGCAGTGAGTTCACTATAGGCAAATGTCATGCACAGTTTAATAAAACTATTACGACTTGATTTTATTGGCATTAAAGGGCACCTATTTTTATATAATTAATTTTTAAGGGGTTTTGACCTTTATTATGACAGGACAGTAGAGAATTCAGACAGGAATGCATTGGGAATAGATAGAGGGGAAGAATCGGCAAAGGACCTTCAGCCGGGAATTGAACTCAGGTCGCCTTGAGCACGTTGGTGCTAAATGTCAGCATGCAGTACCACTAAGCAACTGGCGCTGACAAAGGGTACCTATTTTACTGCTTTTTCAAGATTTAATATGAGTCTTTTGTGTCTCCAGAATGTGTCTATAAAGTTTCAGCTCAAAGCACCCATCAGATTATTTATTAGACCTTTCAGAACATTGGGATTTTCTGCTCTGAACACTATGTAGCTGTTTTTGTGGCCTGTGCCTTTAATGCTAGTTCCCACATGCCTGTCAGAGTGTGCCCCAATCTCCGCTTCGGCTGTGTCAGATAAACAGCACAGTGACAGACATGAAGCAGATCTCACGCAACGTTTGTGAGAAATACTACAGCAAGAGCTTCAACAATGTTCATTTGATGTATTCGTGGTGGAGTCGATGAGAATGAGTCCCACACAATGTTGTTACAAAGTTTTTGCACGGCAAATGTGACAGGATACACATTACTATCAACTGCTGTATGGATATATGTTATGTTAATGTACAAAATAAACCTGATTTAACATCCACAAACAGGGATTGAAGCATCGTCTTATAAGCGGCTGTCAAACAATTCAGTGGGCGGGAAAACCGCACTCCTATCTCATGTTGCGGTGGGCCTCAAAATGGGAGGGATTTGGATCCTATTTTAACGTCAGGATATTTTAAAAAAGAGACTTGTTGTGTTTCTATCGCCCCAATATGACTGTGGACACACTATACCTACACACAGTCCTGTCCAAGCAGCTTGCAAAAGATTATTTTCATCATAGGTGCCCTTTAACTTAAAAATGTAATTGTTATTAAGTTGAATTAAATATAAAAATATGTATAGAATGTATAGAATGTATAGAAAAAAAAGCCCCTTAAATATTAGACTGCAAAATTATTCAATGTCGTAGGCCAGATTAACAGGTAAATATGAAAATAAATCACTAATTCATTCCGCCAACTTATCCAGCATATGTTCTTCACAGCGGATGCCCTTCCAGCTGCAACCCATCACTGGGAAACATCCATACACACTCATTCACACTTATACACTATGGCCAATTTATCTTACCCAATTCACCTATACCACGTCTTTGGGCTTGTGGGGTAAATCGGGGCACCCGGCCATCATGCTTCCCACTGTGCCACCGTGACACCTAAATCACTAATAATTATTTAATTTAATTGTTAATTTTATGTAATTATTTTTAAATGATAAAGAATTATTCACAGAATTTTGAAATCTCCACAATATCAGTACTGTGCATGTTCATTATCATAATATATTGAATTATTGAACCAAAATCTCAGAGCTATTTAGCAAAGAGCGTCTGATCTGCAGTGTACATAATGAATGTGTGGTTGTTTCATATCTGCTTTTGTTTTCCTCTTTTCTCTCTTCACATTCTTGCATCTCATATAATCCACCTGCAACTCATTCTGTTTGCGTAGAGCGTGTGGTAAAAAGAAAAAAAAAATGCTTGTATGGTGTGACTTTTACCTAGCTACTGTGGTAAATGTTTACCATAAAAATAGCACCTTCAGACGGACAACAGTTTGCCAGCAGTGTGTTTAAGTGACAGTTTTGCACATTATCTAACAACAGAATAGACACACTGTAGTAGTACCTTAGAGTAGTAACACATACGTTTAATTATTTTTGTCATCATTTATTCATCCTCCACCTGTTCCAAACATTTATAAGTTACATTTTTAACAATTGTTTGGAAGAATGTTGGAGATCAGTAGCATATTTTTACTACAACAAACGTTAATAGCAACCGGTTTACAACATCCTTCAAAATATCTTCATTGAAATCACTTTAGTAAATGGAAACTAAATGCAAGGTATTTGGTGAACTATCTCTTTAAGTTAATAGCGTGAAATTTTTAGGAGTAAACACGGTGCAAAATGACACTGTTGTACCTCTAAATGTACAATTTTTACCAACCAATGAATTTGTAATAACATTAATGGCTCTAAATTATCACAATTTAGCCAAACAAGTAATTATTCCCGATAGATGGAGTGAAATTAGAATTTTAGAAGCGTTATATCTCTATATTTTAACTATATCTAAATTTAAATGCAATAACTCATATTCTGTGTAACACAAAAGACGCCACACAAAAAGTTGTTATTAGTTAATGTTAGGTAATGTACAATCACCGGCCACTTTATTAGGTACACCTTACTAGTACCGGGTTGGACTCCTTTTTGCCTTCAGAACTGCCTTTATCCTTCATGGCATAAATTCAACAAGGCACTGGAAATATTCCTCAGAGATTTTGGTCCATATTGACACGATAGCATCACACAGTTGCTGCAGATTTGTCGGCTGCACATCCATGATGTGAATCTCCCGTTACACCACATCCCAAAGGTGCTCTATTGGATTGAGATCTGGGGACTGTGGAGGCCATTTGAGTACAGTGAACTCATTGTCATGTTCAAGAAACCAGTCTGAGATGATTTGTGCTTTATGACATGGTGTGTTATATGTAAGATGTGTACACTGTGGTCATAAAGGGATGGACATGGTCAGGAACAATGCTCAGGTGGGATGTGGCATTGATACAATGCTCAACTGGTACTAATGGGCCCAAAGTGTGCCAATAAAATATCCCCCACACCATTACACCACCACCACCAGCCTGAACCATTGATACAAGGCAGGATAGATTCATGCTTTCATGTTGTTGATGCCAAATTCTGACCCTACCATCTGAATGTGGCAGCAGAAATCGAGACTCATCAAATCAGGCAACCTTTTTCCAATCTTCTATTGTCCAATTTTGGTGATCCTGTGCGACTTGTAGTCTCAGTTTCCTGTTCTCAGTTGACAGGAGTGGCACCCGGTGTGGTCTTCTGCTGCTGTAGCTCATCCGCCTCATGGTTCGATATGTGGTGTGTTCAGAGATGCTCTTCTGCAGACCTCGGTTGTAACGAGTGCTTATTAGAGTTACTGTTGTCTTTCTATCAGCTGGAACCAGTCTGGCCATTCTCCCCTGGCATCAACATAGCATTTGTGCCCACAGAACTGCCGCTCACTGCATATTTTCTCTTTTTCAGACCATTCTCTGTAAACCCTAGAGATGGTTGTGCATGAAAATCCCAGTTGATCAGCAGTTTCTGAAATGCTTAGACCAGCCCGTCTGGAACCTACAACAATGCCACATTTAAAGTCACTTAAATCACCTTTCTTCTACATTCTGATGCTCGGTTTGAACATAACTAATGTTAACAAACATGAATAAATACAGTAGTAAATGTATTTTTCGTTGTTTGTTCCTGTTAGTAAATGCATTATCTAACATATAACTTTGAGCTCAGTCTAAAAGAGTCAGCTAACATCAATTCAATTTCATAATTTTATTCAATTCATTCATATTAAAGAGACAGAAAATCAAATTAATGTCAACAAAAAGCAAAAGTGTTCACCAAAGGAGCATCTCGCTATCATTTATTTGGCTTATTCACATGCTTTTAAACTCTAATTGCAAAATTAAGGTGTTTAGTATGTTATGATTTCTTTTCTCCAGGTCATGTTGAAGTGTCAAAATGCGTTTCTGGTTTCTCTCCCCAAACCTGCTCTCCCTGTATGCCCAGTTCTCAACAGACACTGGAGCTAGCTTTATTATTCAGCTATAGTCATTTGCTTTCATTCAATTAAGTCAGCAAATATTGTGTCATGCAGTGAGAGAAGATTAGAAGAGTATTTGCTAATTCCTTTCACATTAAAATTAATTTTTCTGTTTGTGGATCATGACCATATCGGATGACATATGATCATCTGAACAGAAAATAAGAGCCTCACTTAAAAAAAACGGCAGTGATTTCAATCGTAAAAAAGCTACAGTAACAGTCTATAACCTGGTTAACAGAAAGGTTCTAAATATGTATGGTAAAAAACGTAAATGTACTTTTTCCCAGAACTCCCTGTGAGACACTTTTTATTTATGAATTTTATAGCAAATTACAGTAAAAAAGACAAACAATTCTATTATAAAAAGTATAGATAGTAGTGCTGAGCGATACAGAAAAAAATGATCACGATTTTATCTTTAATATCATTTGGTATCGACAATTATTGAATATTGTTTTACAATCCATTTAGAAATATTATTATAAATTAGTTTAACCACTTTATTTTAATTTACCAACATTCATTCGTTCATTTTCCTTCAGCTTAGTCCCTTTATTCATCAGGAATCACCACAGTGGAATGAACCGCCAACTTATCTAGCATATGTTTCACACAGCGGATGCCCTTCCAGCTGCAATCAAGCACTGCAAAACATCCATACACACTCATTCACACTGCAGCCAATTATTGTATATTATATTTTCGCACTTACTAGCTGAACGTTTACCTCCGTATGATCAGCTTTTATGCTGTTACCAATTTGCCCAGTGGCTTGCCGCATACGTCAGCGGGGTTCAAGTCCAGCAAAGAACGGTTCCAGAAGAGGGTAAGACAAAAAATTTCAATAACCAGTAAATAACAGGGTGAAAATGTGGTAAAAATCAGGGGTTTTCCTTTTTCTGGATTGCTTTTTAAAACTGTCGGTTGTGTTTAAGGAAGTGGGTGGGTGGGTTGGTCAATTGATGCTTTTGAAAACACTATTGGTTGGGTTTAGGGAAGGAGGAGGGTGGGTAGTCGGTCAGTCAGTCAGTCGGTCAATTAGTCAGTTGACAGCAGCCTGTGGTGGATTTACATGAGAACAGCAGGTGTGAATCGCACTTGCTGTAGAAATTTGAGATCTGAAAAAGCGTACACAGCGGCCTCTGGTGGATTTGCGAAAACAAAAACTGCAAAAATTCATGCCTCCTGGAATGTATTTTGCTGTCTCCAGAAATGTATATGGGGGTACGTTTTCAGAATGAGCCTGGGTTGCTAAAAGCAGATGAAAAGCCAGAGTGAGAGGTTTCCTTCAGCATTTTCAATGCGCTTTGCGCTCCCGCTCCTCAGATGTCTCTCATAACTTGGCAACCATGAACTGTTTTTAACCATTTATTTTTGCTTGTCACACTATTTGTGGGCACAAAGCGCGCTCCTCAATTGTAAAAGCCCTAAGCTTATTGACATTCCTTCCAAGGCAGGGCTCAGCAGCCACATTTTATTAAAACTATAACGCTTCATACCGAAACTTCATTAAGAACTTTTTTATCCTTATTGACAATGGTGTACGGTCAATAAACACTGATACTGATTTATCGCCCAGCCCTAATACATAGTATCAACTTATACACATACTGTATAAAGAAATAAAAAAAAAACATACCAACAAATAACAAGTTAAATAATAATGTGACTTAACAAAAACTACAACCGTACAATCTCTAGTACACAATACACTCTATTTTAAACTTAATAAAGGAAAAGAATCAATTTTTGTTGACATGCTATGGTGCTTTTTAGGTTTTTTCCCATTAGTAATGTACATTAGCATTTTATGTTACATCTAATGTTGATAAATAATGTTTATTCCATTACTGTAATTGTCAGTGTTAGGGGTGTAGATCACGGGTTCGGAACACACGCAACCCACAGATTAATAATTGTTTTTTTTTTCTATGTATATTAATCCTAAATTTGTAACAATTGCAGAGAGATCGCCTCTCGCGTCATTCAAATCACATGTATGAAAGCATTTAGGCTTTCCTGTAAAATATAATGATGACGGAAGAAGTTGTGGTAGGTTATTTAAAGTGTGGTCACTGCTTGTTTAGCCTGCATTAATGCATTCAGTGTAAGCTGCACGATCATTAAAAGATCGGGATCTCAACACCCACGCAACATAAATTATAAATGATAGTGATTTGCATATGTTTATTAATCACTCCAATCTCTGCATTCAAATCTGTGTTTGAAAAGAGATTCAGGTTTAAATCTTTAGAGTTAGTTAAGAAGTTACAAACAGTCAGATAACACAGAAGTGCTGGGAGAACAGTTTATAATTTAGATAAAACCACTGATGTTTATGGTAAAGCTTAAAATCACCGTCATTTAACTTGACGCTCAAAAATGAAAGTTGTAGTCAGCAATTAGATTATTTAACCAATAGGTGGCCATCAAAAAAATCCACTGAATAATTCTTCAAAAATGGTCATCTAGCAATGAAACATGAAGTTTTATGAGTGAATATCTGAATCACTTAATGAAAATGAGACTAAAAATATGAATTGTACAAATGGTGATGTTAGATTTCCACATTTAGCGTCATCAGCAACAGTAGGAGTAACAGTGAATTTTACACAGTACTGAATATTTTATTTTTATTCAGCTGATTATTTCTTCATTTAATTTTTATTAAAATTACAGCTTCTAAGTTCTGTTTGTTAAAACCAAAAGTGTCTTGCAGGAGTGCTTCTGTAATAAATGGAAAGCAAACTAAATTGGTCTCCTCCCTTTTTTGGCTGATCCGAAAAATGGTCCAATCCATGACTAAATACGACCATATGACCATAACGTGATCCAAACCATGAGATTTGTGATGCATTACACATTATTTAAATATTACAAAATATTTTTGATATAAGCATTGGTTCATTATAAGACTTTCTCATATGCTTGTGTTTACGTCTGTGTAACAGATAATATAACATGTAGATGTTAGTACTTCAAAGCATTGGTGTATTAACATTATAAATGAATGAAATACGGTGGTTTACTGTAAAATTAGAAATTAATTCTGCAGTCATTACCATATTTTTAATGCTAAATACTGGCATCCACTAATATATTTTAAACACTGCAGTATTTATCCGTAATTCATGCATAACAGGCTGAAGATATGAATGAAGCATCATGGGAAATTCTTGAAGAGACATGATAAAAATGGAAACAATAGGCATGGGTGGTGGACATTCCTCTATTGTTTTCTCCAGCACACCTATTGAACAGAAAGGCTTGCTGATTTGTTAAGCGTGACGTCTTGCTCATGTGTCTCTGTTGGGGTGTTTATGTGCATCTTGGAGCGAGTTTGCAATATTTTCATGTGGCAGAAAGAAAAACGATTGTCTCAAGGTTGTGTATGTTGTGCCCCATTTGCAGCTGGACCCTCTGAACAGGAAATGAGGGGGAGGTTTTAGTGGGCCGGACAGGAAACGCTCGCAAAAACTGGCATCCTGTTGATCCACTGATGGTCAGTGTGATAGAAATACAGGACATGGTTTTTGGTTGAACGAGTGGACGCTGCACACAAACACACACACACACGTAGATTTTCAAGGGGGAATTTGAACAGAGAACTTCCCTTTCTCTAGACAGGAAAGAAAGAGGAAGCAGCGCAAAAAAAAGTGTTAAGTCACAAAATAAGAAGTCATTTGCACTTTCTCGTCTTCTTAAATGTGTGTTGTTTGTGTTTTTCTTTCTCTTTAGAATGATGCTGTGTATGGAAAGCTGATCTGAGGATCTGGTGAGAGGAGAATCTGTTCCTGCATCCATTACATTCACACTTAAGTATTGTTATTGTGTTGGATTTCTTGCAATTGGTGCACAATAAGTTAAATATAGTAATAATAATTAGGGCTGCACAATATATCACAAAAATATCATTATTACATGCATTGGATGTTTATGTAAATTTGACCAATCAGATGGTGCCTTGCTGTCTTTATCTCCGCCTCCTCAGTAGTTGCTGTTCTACTATTGGCTGTAGCCCAAAGCTGAAAATAAATACTTATAATGACAACAGCCAATCAGAGTCAGAATATCTGCTGAGGTTTTCACTCACTCTTAGGGCTCTATTTTAATGATCTAGGCACAAAGTCTAAAGCACAGAGTGCAAAAGCATTAAGGGCATGTCTGAATCCACTTTTGCTATTTTAAGAATAGAAAAATACGGTTTGCGCCACGGCGCATGGTCTAACAGGGTTGTGCTTATTCTCCTAATGGGTTATGGGTGTGTTTTGAGCATAATGTGCATTAAACCAAACAGAGGCTCATCTCTCATTCCCTTTAAGAGTCAGTTGCGTCACGTCATGGCGCATTTGCTATTTACATGGCGGAGTTTGTAAATAGAAAACCTGAACGCTTCACTAGCGAGAAAACAGTTAAACAGAGCATCTGTAGCGTGAGGATAAAGAATGAGCCTCCTCCAGTTGGCCTTTACTTTCACTTTACCTTTACTCTTTACTTTACTCCTTTACTTTCATGCAGTAAGGAAACGTTGGAATTAGTCTACATATTAGTCTAATTAGTTCCATTAGTCTACATATTTCTAAAGTCCAGCTCTGTGCTAAACGTGAAAATTAGGGCTGCGCTGGTCTGGAAATAGCAACAAGTGCACCTTGTGCGACAGGTGTATATAGGGCCTATAGTGTTTTAAAAATTAAACGTTTGCATTTTGACAGCGGTTTTTACTCTGAATTAGAATTAATTAGATCTGAAGAATATCTTTTACCTGTTTATTTTAATATCAATAAATTAATAAAGGGTTTTTAAAACATAGCTGATTAAAACAGCATTTTTACAGTATCGTGCAGCTCTAATAATAATAATAATAATAATAATAATAATAATAATCAGAGTTGGCTGTATTCTAATTTAGGGCTGCACGATATTGGAAAAATCGAAACATTTTGTTTTACTGTCATATACACTACCGGTCAATAGTTTGGGGTCAGTAGGATTTATAAATGTTTTAAAATAAGCTTCTACTGCTCACCAAAGCTGCGTTTATTGCATCAAAAATACAGTACACATTGTAAAATTATGCAAAGTTATTGCACTATAAAATAACTGTTCAAAAGTAGTTTAACATTTAATTTAATCATTTATTCCAATGATTTTATAGATGAATTTTCATCTTCATTACTCCAGTCTGCAGTCACATGATCCTTCAGAAATCACTCTAATATTAATAATAATAATAATAATAATAATAATAATAATAATAATAATTATTATTATTATTATTATTATTATTATTATTATTATTATTATTATTATTATTATTATTATTTTTAGTGGTATTAGTAATAAAAGCAATAATCACTGGAGTAATAATTTAATTTGAAACCACATACAATTAGTAATAAATAATTTAATAAATTATTAATTTAATAAATAAGTATTTAACAATTAAAAGAAAAAAAATTACATTTAATAATTACCGCCTTGATGAACAAAATAATTTTATTTAAATTAATAAACAAAATTAATAAAAACTGACCCCAAACTTTTGACCGGTGGTGTATATTGTGATATGAATACAAGTTCACCAGATGACTTCAATATCTCAAGATGTAGGGGAGTGAATCATGCATAAAATATTTGTAAAAAATCTATGATCATTGATAAATACAATAGAAAACAAAGTTACAAATGAAATAAACAGTGCTTTACGGTTTTCTGAGTAGTCTAACCGCATTCAGGAACAGTGCAGTACAGTTGTTGACAGTAAAGTACAGGTACAGTAATTGAATAATCACATTTAAAAATAATACTGCATAGTCTTCATTGAATAAATAATGCAATAAAAACAATTGTTATTACAAATGGTGCAATGTCTTAATTCTGGA
The DNA here is from genome assembly GCF_903798145.1 of Danio aesculapii. NCBI lineage: Eukaryota > Metazoa > Chordata > Actinopteri > Cypriniformes > Danionidae > Danio > Danio aesculapii. Next base: position 45,667,082 of record NC_079453.1, read on the forward strand.
GGCTTTTAAAATCCTCAGACCTCAAAAACGAATGCAATTAATAAACTATAATCCAGACTCAACATATATCAATGCTGAAACAATATATTGTGCAGCCCTAATCTAATTACGTTACATTTTCTAGGAACACATGTAATGCATCTCATTTTAATTTGTGTAATTTGCTCGCAGTTACTGAAGTCAACATAATTACATTACGTGCTTTACAAATGAAGTGGATAACACTTTAGGTATAATTCTCGTTATTAACAAACCATTCACTATGACTTATAAGGCAACACGTGCTAACCATCTTCATCCTCTTTTAATGAGAAGCTGGTTATTATAAACCAGACACCGTCAACAAAATGAGCTACAGTATCTGTGGTGTGCATTGTAAAGCTCAATGGTTTAACCCAGATACGCTGGTTTTAAAAAGGTTATGGTTCCCAGAAACAATAACGTTGTCACAAAAAAGTTATTTCACGAGCGTTGGTGCATTCATTTTTAGAATTTAGACCTTTGAATAATCCACTGCTTATGAAGATTCATTTACTGTTATACTGTTTATACAAAACTGGCCCATACACACTCATTCACACGCATACACTATGGCCAATTTAGTTTATTCAATTCACCTATAGCGCATGTCTTTGGACTGTGAGGGAAACCGAAACATCCGGAGGAAACTCACGCCAACACGGGGAGAACATGCAAACTCTTATTATTATCATTATTATTAATATTATTACTAATAATATATTTACATTTTTTTTGTGTATAAAATTCTTGGGTAAATTAAATATTAGATTGGCAGTGGGATTAAATATTATAGTGTTTAATGTATAATTCATTCATTCATTCATTTTCTTTGCAACTTAGTCCCTTTGTTATTCAGTATTTGTTTTACGCAGCAAATGCCCTTTCAGCTACAACCCATGACTGGTAAACACCCATACACTCCCATTTACACACATACACTACGTGTGGTTTATTTATAAACTAATTTCGAGAGGATCACATGCTTATGATCAACACGGCTGGCTCCTCATTAGCTCCGTAATCTGACCAATTAGATGATTACGGAAGCATTATAAATAACCAGAGTTTTTCACTCCAGTTATCTTCGTTTTGAAGCCCCCCCCCCCCTCCTATCGGACTGGTTGGTGTTTCTGTGCGGAGTTTACATGTTCTCCCCGTGTTCGCGTGGGTTTCCCCCGGGTCCCCCGGTTTCCTCCCACCGTCCAAAAACATAAACTATAGCCAATCGACTAAACCAAATTATCACCAAATACAACCCTAGTTTACACTTTTCACGCGGCGACAAGCAGGGGAGTCCTCGAGACCTACTTGAGCTCGAACTCCGCTCTCGCCCTTCTAACGGGAGGGAGCCCTGGGCTCGAGGATATTATGAGCTCAGGGCTCTCTCCCGGGACAGCATGCCAAATACACTTTATTGATTATCAGCTAAGTGTGAACTCTTGAAGGACAATTTAGCTTACCCATTTCACCTATAACGCATGCGTTTGAACATGGGGAGAACATGCAAACTCCTATTATTATTATTATTATTATTATTATTATTATTATTATTATTATTATTATTATTATTATTATTATTAATATTAATATATTTAATAATAAAAATGTTGGGTAAATTAATTATTAGACGAGTTTAATCACAAATAGCACTGGGATGAATTATTATAGTGTTTTAATATATAAGTTCACTCATTCAATTTCAAAGACATTTCTATACTTAAAGACCTGAAGTGTATCTATATTTTGTATCTAGTGTAAATTAAATTAATGAACGGCAATGGTGGACTATTGAAATGCAATAAACACACATTTTGGGCAAGTTAAATAATAAAAGAAAAGTTAAAGACAAAGATATGCACCTGAGGGATATTTTTAAAAGTTTAGAAATTAAGAAAGCCATAAATATTCATATTTTAAATGAACGGTTGTACTGCCAAATGATTATTTAAAAAAAATATATATTTAACAGTGAAATAGTGACATTTTAGCAGTGGGTGACTGTCGCCTCACAGCAAGAAGGTTGCTGAAGGACTCACAAAATCTGGTTTCCGATATACCGGAACTATGGTTTTTTCAGTCGGGCTACCAAAATCTATCTACACCGTGCCCGACGGGGTATCTATGAGCAGAACCAGGCATGATGTAGATAGATTTTGGTAGTTTCCTCCGGGTGCTCCGGTTTCCCCCACAGTCCAAACTCATGTGCTGTAGGTAAATTGGGTAAGCTGAGTTGTCCGTAGTGTATGTGTGTGAATGAGAGTGTATGGGTGTTTCCCAGTGATGGGTTTTAGTTGGAAGGGCATCTGCTGCATAAAACATATGCTGGTTAAGTTGGCGGTTCATTCCGCTGTGGCGACCCCAGATTAATAAAGGGACTAAGCCAAAGGAAAAATAATGAATATTAGAATTTTGTCTCTATTAGAGTTTTTATACAAAAATAATAGCAAACTTTATATATATTTTTTCAAATACCTCATTAAATAATAATCAGGTTATTAATTATTAATAATGCAATACTGAAATAATGTCAGTCATTGAGCAGTCCTGCAAACAAGCATAATAATCTTGCAGGTTTTTTCGTTTCTTAGTTTCATTCATTTATTTTCCAGCAGAATGAACCGCCAACTTATCCAGCATATGTTTTATGCCCTTTCAGCCGCAACCCAGTACTGGGGAGCACCCATAGACTCTCACATTCACACACACACTCATACACTACGGCCAATTTAGTTAATCAATTCTCCGATAGCGCATGTGTTTGGACTGTGGGGGAAACCCGAGCACCTGGAGGAAACCCACACCAACACAGGGAAAACATTCAAACTCCACACAGAAATGTCAACTGGCCCAGCCAGGACTCGAACCAGCGACCTTCTTGCTGTGAGGAAACAGTGCTAACCACTGAGCCACCATGACGCCTTGTTTCTTTGTTTATAAATAAAGCCACACCTAAAAACTAAAGTCACTGCATTAGATAAACACCATCAGAAACCTCACTGCATCTAATGAATTTCTCCTTATCTTGTTTCTATGGGCTGAAGCTCTGTTTCCAGGGTGATGAGCTTTGTGCTTTGAGAACATCAGATATTATGGGCTGCGCTTGCTGTAAGCAGAGGAAGGCCAGTAAAGCTGTGTCGAACCAAAACTCCTGCGACGCATTCAATGGGACGCAGGCGTCAGAACCGTCCCGCTACATCCCCGATCCCACATTTAACTCAGGAATCCCAAACTTCAATGATTTCTCAAACCCACTTACTCCACCAACGTCCATCATCAACCCGACACGTCCTCCGGGACTCACAGGTGTGTGTTTCATTCAGATCAAAATCAGAAGGTAAAGTCTAGAGCCGGCCAGAAGTGCGATATGCACATTAATATAGCAACATTTTTTAATGACACTGTATAACAATAATTAATATTTTTACAGTACTGTGACGGTTGGGTTTAGGGTGGGGGTAGACGTTAATCAAATACAATAAATGGGAAATTTTATTAATAATATAAATAATTCTCGTTAACTTCCGGCCGCAACCACATCCGATCTAGCAACAACCAAATCAGAATGAGTTTATTCACCAATTGTTTGTGGTTTACAGGAGCTCATATGAGCATATACATACATATCAACACAAAGAGACAGAAATATTCATATAGAAATAAAGAAGAAAGTTAGCAGTTTTCAGTATTTTGGGATTTCTGTTTCTATTTTTCCCCATTTATTTATGCTTTTGAATTTTATTATGGGACCTTGACCTTTCTTCCAACAATTTTAACCTTGAAAAGTTAAAAAAAGTGACTCTTATGAACATTTTTAATGGTTTAAAGTGCTTTATTGTCTGGGTTGGTGTTGTATATTACGCTACATACTTTGTAATAAGCTGCCAGTACATTTTAGTTACTCCTTTATTTATTATTTCTTATGCATAATATTATTTCAAACGACTACAATGTCAAAAGAAATCACTTTGTTAAACTGTAGAGTTGAAGTTTCAACATCTAAAGTCGACAGAGCACAGATCAACATCCCATAATGCGATTCACAACCGTGAATAAACAGTAAACACTTGTGAATCACTAAATATGGAAACTGTTCATTATCAGATATTTATTACAGTGTGTATTAATACATCTACTATAGATGGTTTGTGTGCAATCTGTGCATTTTTGTCTGTTTTAACTGTAGTACAGATAATAAATAATAAAATACTAAATATTTATGTAAAAGGGTTTAAAAATAAGTGGCTTTAAGGTTTCCTAGAAACCTTAGATACAATAATGAGACTGTATTGTTTATGACCATACAAAAACAGCTTGCAACTGATTCAATTCAATTCAATTCACTTTTATTTGTATAGCGCTTATACAATGTAGATTGTGTCAAAGCAGCTTCACATAAAAGGTCATAGTAAATAGGAACAGTCTAGTTCAGTTTGTAGTGTTTCAGTTCAGTTCAGTTTAGCTCAGTTCAGTGTGGTTCAATAATCACTACTAAGAGTCCAAATATTGAAGACCAAATCCAATGATGCGCAGCTCTACAGATCCCGAACCATGCAAGCTAGTGGTGACAGCGGAGATGATGTGCTAACTAAAAAAGTTGGATATCTTTAATGTTTTTTTTTTCCAAAATATATTTATTGATTTTAGTTAGCAATAGCAATATGCATAAAAAACACAACATAAAATAAAGAGTTAAATTAAATAAGCAAAATATAAAACATATATGTAAACAAAAAATATTATGAAATGTTGAAACATCTGGAATCCAACAAGTGGTTAAAAGGGTGAAAATAAATATATAAATAAATTACATAAACTCAAATAATAACAATAAATAATTCAAAAATAAATCAATAATAACAATGTTTAACACATATGTTTGGACCATGCATTTCACAGCTTTCCAGTGTGTGCTGGTTCAACAAATTTGTTAATTGTTGCTGAAATGTGAGACATCAGAACAATACAATGAGACACCGACAGGGTTTGAAAGCTCAAACATCAAAAAATGTTGCATGGTCCACCTTGTTAAAAGGAGTCCATATTTTATAAAATATTATTATAATAATTGTAATTTTCCTTTAACAGTGTATGTCAGCTTCTCCAGAACAAGATTGCTAGTCATTTCTTTAATCCACTGGCCATTTTTTTTCCAATTTAAAGAAATAACATGCTTCACTTGGAGTGTATCTTTAATGTTTTATATTAAAGGAACACTCACTTAAAAAAACAAACATTTTATAACTCCACTAGAGTTAAACAGAGGAGTTTTACCATTTTTGAATCCATTCAGCCGATCTCCAGGCCTGGCGGGAAAACTTTTAGCTTAGCTTAGCATAGATCAATGAATCGGATTAGACCATTAGCATCTCACTCAAAAATGGCCAAAGAGTTTACATAATTTTCCTATTTAATGCTTGACTCCTCCATAGTTACATCGTTTACTAAGACTGAGGGAAAAAGAAAAGAAGCTATTTTATAGGCTAATATAGTGCTATCATAATATTATAAGATAATATTACTGCACCCTCTACATCCTTGGTACAGTCCCAAAACATCTTGATTATTACAGCAGAATGAGAGTATAGCCATATTGACTTAGAAAATAGCAACTTTTCATTTTCTGTTAGTCTTAGTACACTATGTAAATACAGAAGAGTCAAGCTTTAAATAAGAGAATTATCAAAACTCTTGGGCGAGATGCTAATGGTCTAATCTGATTCAATGAACTATGCTAAGCTAAGCTAAAAGTTCTCCCACCAGATCCGGTGTTCTGTCGATTTGTCCTACCTTGTCAGATTGTCCTACCTCCAATTTAAAAAGTAGGTAGCACATTTTGATGACGCAATATGCTACCCATCAAATTTTGATACCAGTGTAAATTTTAATTTGGCGTAGTGTGATATGAAGATGTAATATCGCACTAACCTACCTAATCCCTAACCCCAACCTCAGAACCATTCAAATAAAATAATCTGATGGGTAGAATAAAATGTCAGGACACCGTATGTTGTCTGAATGGATTCATAAATACTACAACTCAACATTTAACTCTAAGGGAAGTATAAAAAGAGCCTTTTTTTTTAAAGTGGTGTGTTCCTTTAAAAGTGTGTATGGTTTAATCACAGAAAACAAATTTGTGCTTTGTGTTTGTTCAGGAGGCGGCGTGACGCTCTTTATAGCCCTCTATGAATATGATGCTCGAACCGAAGATGATCTGAGCTTCCAGAAAGGAGAAAAGTTTCATATTATCAACAACACGTGAGTTTAAAGATGAAGGCTGTGACTTTATTTTTAATAAGGAGAGACACTGCATGTGAATGGGGTAAAAAAACTGTTCTCATCATATTTCCATAGTTGATTGATAAAATTAAGAATTGCAAACATGTTTTGTAAAGTCTTAGATTTAAATATGCAAATGAGACAATTATAACTAGACATATTTATTCAGTTTTGTGCTAATTGGCATACATCTTTTGCTCAAAAGCCTGAATATTGGATGAAGTCAGGTTCAAAATTATTGTTTATTTCGCTCTCTTGTTTGGACTAATTAGAGTCAAAGGTTGTTTACAGAGGGGATTTTTTTGCTCATGTTTTGCTTACATAATTCAGAACATACTGCAGACAAAAACATGAATGATGAATTAAATTAATTTATGTAATCAGTTGTTTGTATGGTGTATATAATCAGGCAAATAATGTATAAACTTATTTCTCTGTAAAAAAAACTTCAGAATATATATACATATATATATATATATATATACACACACACACACACACACACACACACACTTATTTGCTCCCAGGGCCATTTATATTGAAGTTGATATTTAGCTGCACCATGTTGGGGTTTCGTAACATCAAATTTTTACGAGGTGGGTCATTAGCCCAACGCTCAACCCCCAACCTGGAGGAACCGGACATACACACATACACTACGCTTACCTAATTCACCTATAGCGCATGTGTTCGGACAGAAACAACAACTGACCCAGCCATGGCTATATATATATATATATATATATATATATATATATATATATATATATATATATATATATATATATATATATATATATATATATATATATATATAAATATATATATATATATATACACACATGTATGCGTGTAATTGTGAAAATGTTTATTTATATTTAGATATAAAATATATGTATATGATACAAATTATTAAAATCTATTTAAATATCTGTTACAAAATTGTTTTGTATAGTTTATGTGTATCATATATACATAAAATATATACATTTATTTATACACACATATATATATATATTTCTCACACACATATATATTATTTATGTCAGAACAAACTTTTATTTTATATTGCGATTAATCTTTGCCTAGCACTAACATTTATAAATAAACATCAATATAAATATCATATATATGGATTCTAAATTGATCATAAATACATTCTACAGAAATTAAAAAAAACAATGAATCGTTTTCATGTAATTTTCGTGTAATTGTTTTATTTGATTAATATTAACAACATAAACTGTATTATTAGGCTGCCATCTCTTTAAGATATTTTTAACACATTTCAAGTTATAACAAACAGATAATGTCTTTAAATTGTTTTAACTTTTATATGTAACTCACTGTTTATGAATACACAGCAAGATGAGCATTTCGACATATGTATTTGACCGCTAACTGGCAACAAGCCACAAAAGTGAAGTGAATACAGCACAGTCAGTGTCTTTTATCAGTTTTTAGTGACTCCTCAGACAATTCCCGCCATTTCTTCACATTCTTCTGTGCTTTTTTTGCTGCTCTAATGTGTATAAGCAATACTGCACTGCACGAATATTACGGTTTACAGATGATAAATGAATAAAGACAAATATTAGAGAGAACTACAGCAGATCTCTTTCATACATCGCACAAAAAAACATTACTTTTAAAATATTACAAGTTATATTGTACACAAAACATTTACATATTCAAAAATAATAATAATGCAATTTTAATATAAGTCAAATAAGGATATATATATATATATATATATATATATATAGGGTTGCGCAGTGGGTATCGCTGTCGCATCACAGCAAGAAGATCGCTGGTTCAAGCCTCAACTGGGCCATTTGACATTTCTTTGTGGAGTTTGCATGTTCACCCCGTCTTGGCATGGTTTTCCCCACAAGTCCAAACACATGCGCTATTGGTGAATTGGGTAAGTATGTGTGTGAATGAGAATGTATGGGTGTTTCCCAGTGATGGGTTGCAGCTGGAAGGGCATCCGCTGTGTAAAACATATGCTGGATAAGTTGCCGGTTCATTCCACTGTGGCGAATGCTAATGAATAAAGGGACTAAGCCGAAGGAAAATGAATGAATGAATGTAAGAGTTGTGTCATATTTTGCACAAAAAAAATTCACACACACACAAAAAAAGGCTAAAATAACAGGTGCATGAAAAAAATGCATGCTTTTATCTTCAGTGTGCCGCCTTAAAGAAAGTCAATATCAGATCTCGTTTAAATACACAGACGCACACTCGTATTCCCTCTTTGAGTCTTATTTCCATCTCTGTGTGTTTGTGCAGCGAGGGCGACTGGTGGGAAGCTCGATCTCTGGACACCGGCAAATCTGGATATATTCCCAGTAACTATGTGGCTCCTGTGGACTCCATACAGGCTGAGGAGTGAGTTACACATCTACACTATGCTTTACTCTGGTATGGTGTGTGTGTTCTGATGGGCATGTGTTTTTTGTTCATCCACACAGGTGGTATTTTGGGAAGATGGGCCGGAAAGATGCTGAACGACAGCTGCTGGCGCAAAACAACCCCAGAGGGACATTTTTAATACGAGAGAGCGAGACAACTAAAGGTGCGTTTGTGCAGTTATTGAGTTATGCTGGTGGTGTGGTTTATTATAGAGCGGTTTAGATTATAATCAGAAATTAAATATTGTAATGAGTTAATTATAGGGGTGATGATATACTGGTTATTGGCATTTAAAACATACTGTATATTAACATATCATCAGTGTTGGGGAGTTACTAGTTACATGTAACGGCATTACGTAATTTAATTACAAAATAAATGTACCCATAATTCATTATAGTTACTGAGGAAAAAATGTGTAATTAAATTACAGTTACTTATGAAAATGTTAAAGATTACAAATGGGGTTACATCTAAAATTTTCTTTAAAAATCTGGGATATGTTGATGAATATTAATCTATTTCTTTGCCTGGTTTTGATATGCACGATGCCTTTTGCTAAGGCCATGAATTAAAGCGGTGCTATTCTGCTGTAACTACATTTCTCAGTAGCGTAGGGGTAGCGCCGCTACTTTCTAAATCAAATAGCATTTCAGTAGCGAAGCTATTTTATTAGTGAAGTAGCGCAGTAGCGTCCACACAAGCAACATTTTCCGATCGCGGATCAATAAGTGATGCCACCGACACAAACGGAGCTGTGAGGCCAACACAATCTCACGGCAATTCGTAACTTTTTGATTTATTTGCTAATTCGTACGAATTCGTACGATTTAATTTGTACAATTTAGTACGATTTGCTCACCCCCCAATGACGGTTGGGTTTAGGGGTGGGGTTAGGTGCCACGCCTCCTTTTTAAAATTGTACTATTTTGTACGACTGAATTTGTACGAATTTGTACGAATTAGCCGCTAAACTGACAAAACGTAAAATATTTACGTTTTCTTGGTACATCAGGCTGGTGAGGTTGGGGTCTAGCCAATGAAAGTAAAACCATATGATGGCGAGAATGATGATTTCTTCTTCCTGTTTTTCCGTGGTCGACAACAAACCTTTTGGTGCGTTACTGGCACCTCTCGCTCTGGTCGGTGACGTCGCCAACACGAGTAATTAGCTTGATGGAAAGATGACTGAGGGAGAGGAGGTCTATATAAATAGTTAGTTCTATTTATATGATAGTTGCTAATGATGCTACATTATGTAGTGTAATTTATTAATGAAGAGTTGTAAATACATATGCAATATAAAGCTCATTCATAAATATTTCCTTTTACGGGAAACACGGATGGATATACAACACAGAGTCAAAGCTTATCCACCAACGGGAAACACACTTAGCAACTAGAATAATTTTATATCACACCAAACTCAAAAACAACACACCAACAAAACTCGCTCTCCCGCCCCACGCCCGTTTTCCCTTTTTAAAGGACGAATTAATTCATCCTGGGTTACTTCATCCAATCCCACGTCATCTGCGTAACTAAGGCGGGGCCTGCAAATGTAAAGAGAGGGAGAGAGAGAGAGAGAGAGACAGACAGACACAGACACACACACCTGCCAACGCAACAATTACTCACAATTTTCAAAATTCAAGTTTGTGTTTTATCATAATACATGTGTGTATTGTGTATATTTATTATGCATATGTTAATTTATCTATCCTTTATTTTACAAATACAATAATAACAAACATACACAAAATATACAAAGCATTTATAATAGCATGTGTTCATTTATGAATATACATAATAAGCACAGGCATATATTATGACGTGTTTAACTAAGATTAATCATTTGACAGCGCTAAAACATATATTACACATACCATATTCAAGGTTAAAGGGAATGAACATTTCCTGATCATTTTTTCATTCTCACCACTGAATCCAAATTAATCAGGAGGAAACACTAAATAAATATTTACCAGACACACTGAGGTCTTATGATGAAAAATGACAGAGCAGGGAATTTTTAACAGTATTTCCTTTAACATGTTTTCTTCCGGAGAAAGTCTAACATTATTTAAACAGTATTTCTTTTATTTTAGCTAGAATAAAGACTTTTTTACTTAAAAAAACATTTTAAGGTCAATATAAATGTTATGTACTGTCATCATGGCAAAGAGAAATGAAATTAGTTATTAGAAATTAGTTATCATTCAATATTAATCATATTATTAAATATCGTTTATACAGTAAATGTGTTGGAAATCATCCCTCTATGAAACATTCATTCATTTTCTTTTCGGCTTAGTCCCTTTATTAATCAGGGGTCGCCACAGCGGAATGAACCGCCAACTTATCCAGCATATGTTTTATGCAGCGGATGCCCTTCCAGCTGCAACCCATCACTGGGAAACACATAAACACTTATTCACACACACTACGGACAATTTAGCCTTCCCAATTCACCTATAACGCATGTCTTTGGACTGTGGGGGAAACCGGAGCACCCGGAGGAAACCCACACGAACGCAGGGAGAACATGCAAACTCCACACAGAAACGCCAACTGACCCAGCCGAGGCTCGAACCAGCGACCTTCTTGCTGTGAGGCGACAGCACTACCTACTGCGTCACTACGTTGCCCCTTTATGAAACAGTACTTGGGAAATACTTGAAAAAGAATTTGTTCATTTGTTCATTGCATAAGCATAAACATTGAATCCTTGTATTTACTGTATGAAACACTTGTTATTGCTTTATTAATGATCAATTGGATTTGTCATTAATAATGTTGTTTTATCACCGAGACAAAGTCTCAAAGCTAAGTCAGGCTGAACTTTTTTTGCTTCATTTTTACATTTTATTATTATTATTATTATTATTATTATTATTATTATTATTAACTCCAAAATAAGCTGAACTGAGGTCTAATAGTGTGTTTTGTGTGTCCTCTTTATAGGAGCTTATTCTTTGTCCATCAGAGACTGGGACGATGCGAAAGGCGATCACGTCAAGCATTATAAGATCAGGAAGCTGGACAATGGTGGATATTACATCACAACCAGGACTCAGTTTGATACCGTTCAGCAGCTGGTGGAGCATTACACAGGTCAGTCTGAACATCTATTCAGACACACCGCAACATTTCTCACATTGTCAGAGTTCATTTACTCTTTACGGTTTAGAAAAGGATTATAAAACATGTCACAGATAAACTGTGTTAGAACAAATGAAACTTGATCATGTCAGATAACTTTAATAGAAAGACAGTCATGTAGTCGATTAAAGTGGATCTAAAATAATTTAAACAACCGTTATTAAGGGTGTAATTTTGGCTTTGGACACAAAATTAAAGAAATGTTTTTGATTTAATATATTTATTTACATATATTCAAGGACTATGGTGATAAAAAATAAATGGTGGCAAAAAATAGGCTGAGTAAACAAATTTAACTAAACTAACCTAAAAATCTAAAATAAAATAATATATTTTAATTAAAAATAAAAAGTTTTATTTAAAAAAGTAAAATGGTCTGTAAGCCCCTCCCTTCCATAAGCTATCTCTGCTCTGATTGGTCAGCTGACCATGTCTGTTTTGATTAGTCAAAAATAAAGCGCACATTTCCGAGTGTTGGTGTGACGTAGATTGGTAGCAGGCAAAAGATTAGAAAATATAACTATAATGACAATTCAGAAGTTCAGAACACTGAATTTTATTTTGAGAGACAACATCTATAGTTATCTTTTTTTATTTTTAATTAAAGGACATCTACATTACAAACTACAAATGTGATATTACTCAAAAACCCACATAATCAGCTCTTTTAGAAATCAACTGCTTCAGGTGGTTTGTCAAGCCCACTTACCTGTGTAAGGCACACTCAGAAGACAATATCTTTATTGATCATTCATTCATTTTTCTTCGGCTTAGTTCCTCATTTATCAGGGGTCGCCACAACGGAATGAACCACCAACTATTGCGGCATATGTTTTACGCAGTGGATGCTCTTCCATCCGCAACCCTATACTGGGATAGATGTCCTTCTTAATCAAAGGACATCTACTATACATTACAAACTATATATATATAGTTTTATACTATATATATATATATATATATATATATATATATATATATATATATATATATATATTACAAATGTGATATTATTAAAAAACAAAACATCCATCTCTTTTAGAAATCAACTTGATCAAAACAAATATCTAAAAAAATTATATATATTTGCAAAAATAGTTTCCATATTTGATCTTATTCAATCTGAATGAATATATGGTCCTCCCCAATGATAAACAGCTGTAAATGTCCAACAACATATGCCTAATTGGCACATAACTAGCTGTTAATTAGCTGTGTTTAATTCAAAGAAACACATTTTGAAGCTTTAGCTTTCCAGTAAGCTTTATATTAGAGACTGTCTTCAGAAGGAGCTTATATTTGAGAATAAATCTCATAAAGTTCATAAAAAAACATTGTAATTTTGTCAGAATGTCTTTAATATCTGTATAATTTTGCAATGATTTTGAGACGGTTTGTTTGAATTAATTTAGACTTTCAGCTTTGTAAGCCCCGCCTTTCCATAAGCCACCTCTACTCTGACTGGTCAGCTGACCTACTCTGTTTCTCTTCAGAGCTGACTATATATATATATACTAAAATATCTATATCATGCATTTCTTCTAATTGAAGGACTACATTACAAACTTCAAATGCCATATTATTTAAAAACTATTTATTATTGACTCTATATTAGTCTGTATTATTAACTAGAGATTATTAACCCTTTTAGAAATCAAATTCAGCAAAACTAATATCTAAAAATGTTTCTATATCTTGCAAAAATAGTTTCCATATTTGATCTTATTCAATCTGAATGAATATTTGATCCTCTCCAATGATAAACAGCTGTAAATGTCCAACAACATATGTCTTATTTGAAAATTATTAAGTTCATAGAAAACACTGTCATTTTCTCAGAATGTGTTTAATATTTGTGTAACTGCAATGATTTTGATTTGGTTTGTTTGACTTAAGAGGCCTTCAGCTCTGTAAGCCCCGCCCTTACATATGCCACCTCTACTCTGATTGGTCAGCTGACCAAGTCTGGGTTTTTTTTCAGAGTTGACTATGGTATATATACTAAAATATCAGCACTTATCATGCATTTCTTCTAATTGAAGGACAACATTACAAACTTCAAATGTTATATTATTCAAAAACTATTTATTATTGACTCTATATTAGTCTGTATTATTAACTAGAGATTATTAACCCTTTTAGAAATCAAATTCAGCAAAACTAATATATATATTTCTATATCTTGCAAAAAATAGTTTCCATATTTGATCTTATCCGATGTTAATGAATATATGATCCTCCCCAATGATAAACAGCTGTAAATGTCCAACAACGTATGTCTTAATTGGCACAGAAATGACTGTTTTTAATTTCAAAGAAACAGATTTTGAAGCTTTAACATTCAGTGAGCTTTATATTAGAGACTGTGTTCAGAAGGAAGTGTCTGCTTGTGTCCTGTGGGTTTGTGTTGTCATTCGAGGTTTAACAGGTGAGTTTGTCTTCCTCTTTTGTTTGGCCAGATGACACTTCTCTGCTTGGTTTGTGTCAGTTTCTGTTAGTGATCTTCCTACTCGGCTTGTGTGTTCAGTCTTCCTGTTTCTCTGTTATTTGTCAGTCATTTACACCTACATGCACACACATTCTCATGCGGAGCGCCTAAAATTTGTACCACCATCATCATCCACCCTAGACACAGCCAATGGAAACCGCAGAACAGTTACTTTCAGTTCTGAGAGCTGAACTGAGTTAGTTTGTGTACTGTAAAAATATCTTTTCATTAGCACTTGTGCGACTGTGTGTTTAAACACAAGTTGTCCGTAGTCTTTTTGTTTATTTATGCTTTTGAATTGAATTATGGCAGCTTGAACTGTAATGTAACTTTTATTGACATTTTTAGTAGTGTAAAATTATAGTTTATCGCATAAATAACTGATCAAAAACTTGAGATTTTTTTATACATCCAAATTTGACCAAGTTCTGCTTTAAAAGAAATGGAGTGTTAAGTTTGCTGTATTTGACCCAAAGTTGGGTTAAAACAACCCAGCAAGTTTTAGATATTTTAGATTTATTATATTATATTATATTATATAATATTATATAATATTATATAATATTATATAATATTATATTATATTACATTACATTACATTACATTATTCATTTTCTTTTCAGCTTAGTCCCTTTATTAATCAGGGGTCGCCACAGCGGAATGAACCGCCAACTTATCCAGCATATGTTTTACGCAGTGGTTGCCTTTCCAGCTGCAACCCATCTCTGGGAAACATCCATACACACTCACTCACACTCATACACTACAGACAATTTAGCCTTCCCAATTCATCTGTACCAAATGTCTTTGGACTGTGGGGGAAACCTGAGCACCCGGAGGAAACATACGCGAACACAGGGAGAACATACAAACTCCACACAGAAACGCCAACTGACCCAGCCGAGGGTCGAACCAGCGACCTTCTTGCTGTGAGGCGACAGCACTACCTACTGCACCACTGCGTCGCCTTATTATATTATATTATATTATATTATATTATATTATATTATATTATATTATATTATATTACATTATATTACATTATATTATATTACATTATATTACATTACATTATATTACATTATATTATATTACATTATATTACATTATATTACATTATATTATATTACATTATATTACATTATATTACATTATATTATATTACATTATATTACATTATATTATATTACATTATATTACATTATATTATATTACATTATATTACATTATATTACATTATATTATATTACATTATATTACATTATATTACATTATATTATATTACATTATATTACATTATATTACATTATATTACATTATATTATATTACATTATATTACATTATATTACATTATATTATATTATATTATATTATATTACATTATATTATATTATATTATATTATATTACATTATATTACATTATATTACATTATATTATATTACATTATATTACATTATATTATATTACATTATATTACATTATATTACATTATATTATATTATATTACATTATATTATATTATATTATATTATATTACATTATATTACATTATATTACATTATATTATATTATATTACATTATATTACATTATATTACATTATATTATATTATATTACATTATATTATATTATATTATATTACATTATATTATATTACATTATTATATTATATTATATTACATTATATTACATTATAATATTATATTATATTATATCATATTATATTATTATATTATATTATATTATTATATTATATTATATTATATTACATTATATTATTATATTATATTTTATTATATTATTATATTTTATTATATTATATTACATTATATTACATTATATTATATTATATTATATTACATTATATTATATTATATTATTATATTATATTATATTATATTATATTATATTATATTATATATTATTATTATATTATTATATTATATTATATTATATTATATTATATTATATTATTATATTATATTATTATATTTTATTATATTATTATATTTTATTATATTATATTACATTATTATATTATATTATATTATTTTATATTATATTATTATATTTTATTACATTAAATTATATTATATTATATTATATTACATTATATTATTATATTATATTATATTTTATTATATTATTATATTATATTACATTATATTATATTATATTACATTATATTACATTATATTACATTATATTATATTATATTATATTATATTATATTATATTACATTATATTATTATATTATTATATTATATTATATTATTATATTATTATATTTTATTATATTATATTACATTATTATATTATATTATATTATTTTATATTATATTATTATATTTTATTACATTAAATTATATTATATTATATATTATATTATATTATATTATATTATATTATATTATATTATATTATTATATTATATTACATTATATTACATTATATTACATTATAATATAATATTATATTATATTATATTATATTACATTATATTATTATATTATTATATTATATTTTATTATATTATTATATTTTATTATATTATATTACATTATATTACATTATATTATATTATATTATATTATATTATATTACATTATATTATATTATTATATTATATTATATTATATTATATATTATTATTATATTATTATATTATATTATATTATTATATTATATTACATTACATTATATTATTATATTATATTATATTATATTATATTATATTATATATTATTATTATATTATTATATTATATTATATTATATTATATTATATTATTATATTTTATTATATTATTATATTTTATTATATTATTATATTTTATTATATT
This sequence comes from Danio aesculapii, assembly GCF_903798145.1. NCBI lineage: Eukaryota > Metazoa > Chordata > Actinopteri > Cypriniformes > Danionidae > Danio > Danio aesculapii. Next base: position 45,684,296 of record NC_079453.1, read on the forward strand.
ATATTACATTATTATATTATATTATATTATATTATTTTAAATTATATTATTATATTTTATTACATTAAATTATATTATATTATATTACATTATATTATTATATTATATTTTATTATATTATTATATTTTATTATATTATATTACATTATTATATTATATTATATTATTTTATATTATATTATATTATATTTTATTATATATTATAATATATTTTTTTTATATTATATTATATTATAATATATTATATTTTTTATATTTTATTATATTATATTATATATTTTTATATTTTTTTATATTATATTATATTATATTAGTTTATTTTATTTTATTTTATTGTATTATAATATTATATTTTATTTTATTTTGTTTTATATAATGCTTCTCATTTAACATCTATCTACAAACTGTAACCCAGCAACACAATAGTAATATCTGTCATGCTTTGTCGCCCTCTGCTGAGTGCACATACAGTATGTCTCCTCATGAGTGTTTCTTTCCTCTGATTCATGCAGTGTTTAGTGTATTTGTAACTGTTTGTATAGATCTTAGATGCAGAAATTATCTATATACAGTGCTCAATTTCTTGGGGAATATATTAGGTAATGTATTTTAGTGCATTTTAACAAAACAGATTTATTAACCGGATATATTTATTAAAATAATGTTTTAGTTACGGAACATCTTTAGAAATAGAAAGATAACTTAATTCATCTGAAATATTGGGGGGAGGGGGGGGAGATGACAAACTACAAAATGCTATACATTTTTTGATTTTCTTAATTTTTGCTTATTAGTTTTTTATTTAATATTTTTCCCTAACATATAAATTTGGGTGTACTCATTGAAGACCATTATCATACATTGTTTTTGTTAGATTAGCTCCAGATTTGGCCTCAGTTCTGACTAATCTAATGTAAATGCACCAATATATTATTGTTAAGCATCCTATAGAAAAATAATAATTTAAATGAGAGATTTGTGAGGGGTGTACTCATTCGTTGAGCACTGTAGATACATAAAGCCTGCTGTGTGTATGTGTGTCCTCTAGTTTCTATGTGTTTCTATGTATGTCTTTGTGTTTTGCGTTCTGTGTTGTTCAGAGCGGGCAGCAGGGCTGTGCTGCCGTCTGATTGGCAGCTGTAGGCGGGGCATGCCTAAGCTGGCTGACCTATCAGTGAAGACCAAAGATGTGTGGGAGATTCCAAGAGAGTCCCTCCAGCTCATTAAGAAACTGGGCAATGGCCAGTTTGGTGAAGTGTGGATGGGTGAGAAGCTGAGAAAGCATGAAAACCTGTTGCAGGAGAAAGAAAACAAAACCTCACACGCCTCGCTCACCCTCTCCTGCAGGACAGCGCCTTGCAGGAATATTAAGATCGAGTTCATACAAAAATGTATTCATTTTGTCTTCATGTTGAACCAAACCTGAATGAATCTTATCTACAAATGAAATACAACAAACCTACAAAGGCGCCTCTGAAATTAGCTTTTTTTTTTGTGGGGGTGGGGATTTGGGGTGTTCAATATTTACTGTGATAAATATATATATTTTTTTATTTTAACGGTTTAAGGTTTAACAACTTTATTAATCCCACCAGGGGCAATTAGATTAGGGTAATAGCATTTCATGATTCAACAACACATAAGGAGACAAATCACTTACAAACAGTGTAATAAAAAAAAAAAAAAAGAGTATGGAAACTGACATTATCCAATCCTTTCAAAATTTTGCAAGGACTTTATATATTTGAGACCTAATCTGCCTGAATTTGTGACATTTTTTTTGCTTCGAATCTTGTTTTGCTGTCAAATTCATAGACTGTATTTTTATTTTTTGTTTTTTAATTTATTTTTATTTCAATAACAAACATACAAAATCCAATTTTACACAAAAAACACCATGATAGTAACAATGACAATAACAAATCAGATCAAATAACACAAACACACATAAAAAGAAACAAAAGAGAGAAAAAGTTAAAAAAAAACAAAATTAAACAGAGATACATACATAACACAAATACAGCACGAGGAAAGAATGACATGTATCTGTGATATTTCCAAAATAATTATCATAATAATTCCAAAAATCTATCACTTATCTTGTTATTAACCAGTCTAAGAGATTTAATAAAAACATCAATTTCAATTAAAAAATATGAAAAGAGAGCTGCGAATTGGAGAATTTTAGTTTGTGAATAAAATATTTTCCATACAAAATAAAAAAGTTAATAATGTAGTTCTCTGATACGTCAGTTTTACCTTAAAAGTAACAAATAATATCTTGTAGTTGAAAGGGTCTGGAAAAAATAGTTTTTGGACTCTTAAATCTCTGGAGGGACTATACACAGGGTTCTTTACTACTAGAATTCCAAGACTTTTCCAGAACTTTCAAGTATGACGTAATGTTTCATGTAATGTCTACATATACATGGTAAATAATAAGAAAAACAATGACGTTCGAATTTATTACAGCACATCATAATACACGCAACACTCTATTTGGTTTAAATTGTTTTTATATCCATGTAAAATTGATTTTGATAATGCTGACACAGCACTAACAATGTGAAAGCAAGTTTTTGGCCAAGGATAGAAAAGAAGTTAAGACAACTAACCTACAGTATATTCAAGTTAGGGCTTCACAATAGATCGTTTCAGCATCGATTTCGCAATGTGTGCCTCCGCAATAGTCACATCGCATGATCTGCAGTGTTAGGATTATAGTTTAATATAGAGTTTAATCATAATGGAGTAAAAGTTTATCATCTGCATGCATTTTTAAAGAGATCACCCAAAAATACTTACATTACATTTTCATTACACCCCTCACTTGTTTCAAATTATTACTGTTAGCAACGCCTTCCCCAAAAATATGAAGGTATAATTTTTTAAAAGATTTATTTTTTGGCTATTTTGCCTTTATTAGATAGGACAGTATTTAGGACAGGAAGCGAAGTTGGAGAGAGAGAGGGGGGTAGGGTAGGGAAATGTCCTCGAGCCGGGATTCGAACTCGTGACGCTCTGACGTGCTACTGCACCTGAAGGTATAATTTTAATGTCTCGTTTCTAATTTTGGGTTTGGAACGGCATGAGGGTGACAAAATAATGATTTTTGGTGAACTTGTCTTTTTATTTATTATTATGTTTTGGTAGACTTTAAAAAATATGCACACACACAATTCATTGGAGTAAAATGTGTCCCAAAAAGTTTCCAAGGCACTGTGTGTGTGAAACAGATGAATGAACAGAGGTCAGGGAAATAACGCGAAGCTGTGTTGTGTTTGTTCTCTCTTTCTGGCCCTTCTAACATTGCATGCCACCCTGTTTCTCCTCTTTTCTCTCTTTCAACACTCTTAACAGGAAGTAACGATGGTTTATGTTGCTACTTGACTAAAGCCTGTCCCAATACCACACCCCAAACAATGGGCTTAGGCCGGGACGCCTGGGAGATCGCTCGTGACACGCTCAAGCTCAACCGGAAGTTGGGTCAGGGCTGTTTTGGAGACGTCTGGATGGGTGAGAGGGATACGACCCCTAGTGTTGATGTCATCGTGCCAGCGTTTGCTAAAGCTAACCTAGATAGCAGACCTACATTGAACTAACATTGAATCAACAGATTGCAACTTCAACATTCATATTTTTTCATCAGGTTTGAATAATGTTACCAGCTCAAATAATATATATTTTTTTAATGATAGAAACAGATTCAAAGACACAATGGGGCCACTAACATAATTTCATCAAGTAGGACATGGTCCTGGATTAACATCTATGTTGTTCCTGGAACAACATTTCAATCAGTCAGTCAGAATTAAGGGAAAGGTTTAGCGTTTATATTAAGTTTAGGGTTACTAAGTTTATGCACTTCTCCATGATTGTTATCCATCTATAATTCCCCTCTGATTTGGGGAATAATGTACAGTTATGGTAAGGAGGGGTAGGGAATAAGTATAGATCACATTTTGAAACTGATATAAAATGATATAAATAATGACATAGATCAGGAGTAGGGAACCTATGGCTCGGGAGCCACATGTGGCTCTTTGACCAAAAATATTTTGCTCTCCAGCTGTGATAATATAATAAATTATAATTATATTTTAAAGTTTAAAAAATTATAAGTGTCACTAGAAATCAGTTTCCTATTTAAAATACATTTACAATACCCTTTATATTGTATTTTCTACAGCAAAATGAATAAGAACTTAGTTTACAATAAAAGACGTTTTAACCAATACCCATATGTGGTTGAACTTGAATCGCAATACCAATAAAGGGCAAGCAACTTACATTTCTATGGTAACCTCACACACATAAATTCAAACAACATTCATGAGTGGCGATGGCAAAAAGAAAATAATTTCTAAATTGTTTTTTCTTCATACATTGTGATGCGTCGTATTTGTTGATTTTTAAGTTGTGCATGGACATAAATAAAGGTTTTGTTATATAAACACACCGCAAATGACTCTTTAAAAAATGCATTTGATTAAAAAAATAAAAATCAAAAAAGGTTCCCGACCCCTGACATAGATGTTAATCCAGAATTGCATCATACTTGACAAAATCATGACGTGTCTGATCGTAAAATGGACAGGTGTAAATGCCTCCCGAAATGCATTTGAGATGGACATAAAAAGTTTCTTTCGTCACTCAAACCACTTCAGAAGGTGGTCTGGGATGACTTCCAAATGAAACTGGACAGTTCTAAATGCTTCTAGTTGTTAAAACCACATATGTAAATAAAAGATAATAATAGATATGAGTGCGCATGTGTTGTGGGCTATATGACCATCAGATATACAAGCACAAATGTATAAGCAACGGAATAATACAGATGTCAGGTTCAGATGTTTGTTTTGTTTTATTTATTTATTTTTAGTTTTATTTAGATTTACATGTAGTCATTTAGCAGACGCTTTTGTCCAAAGCAACTTACAATTGGGGAGGGATTTGGCAATTCAACAAGCAACCCAGCAGGCACACAATGTTATAAGACATTAATGTTAGGTTAGATTTAGGTCGTGACATCAGGTGACCAAAATTCTGTGTCTAAGAACAACGTTATTTTGAAGTCCAAAAACGACGTCGAATGACGTTAATATTCGGTTGATTTTAGGTTGTGTTAGAAAGTGACCAAAATCCAACGTTGAGCCAACATCTTAAACCGTCATATTGACGTCAAATACTGACTTTTATTCGTCAAGTATGGCAACCAAAATCCAATATCTGATAGACGTCATAGTAGTAAAGGCCACACAACATCAAGCTGTAACATCATTCGATATTGATATTTGGTTGATATTAGGTTGGACGTTGGACATTGATGTCGACCTGACGTTGGGTTCTGACATCAGCCTAATTTTCATTTTCAAACAAACTGCAACATCCACAAGACATTTGGGTACAACGTCAATCTGACATCATGTTGATGTCCTGTGCCTGCATGGAATACATACAACAAGTGCTAATTATACAAAGGAACTGTTAGTGCTCAGAGAATTGTGTGCTAGTGTAAGAAGGGGGAGGGATTTTTTTTGTTGTTGTTTTTAAAGAGAGAAAAGTGTTTCTACAGGTGGTTTGTCAAGCCCACTCACCTCTGTGAGGTACACTCAGAACTGTATAATGTTTACATAAAGTTTTTGACTGAAATGATAAAATTATAATGTTAAATTTCTGTCAGATGGCAGCACTGTCAACACAACCTTTGTAAAAAGAGTGGGAAAATAATGGTAAAATATATATTTATTTGAGTAGGTTATATCCAAATTATTGTAAACTCTACAGTTTTAAATTATGTCTTGCACATATCCAATACAAGTTAAACTAACCTGTAATGGTCCTGCTATGGGGTATATGCCGAAGCATGCTAATAGGACTTTTAATTTGCCAGTAACCTGGGTTAATCGTTTCCGATGAATTGTATGCCAATGCAAAATTGGCGCGTTTAAGGTCTGTTTTCTTTAAAAATCAGCCATCTCCACTGGCTGAATGATATCCGATATAAAGTGGGTCTCAGATCCCCCCCCCCCCCCCAACCCCCCCCCCATGTCTTTATTAGATTAGCATTTATTTTACCCCAGTATATTCAATGGAGGTTCTGCGCTAGCCTGCCGATTCTGACGGACGCGTGCGAGTAAATGGCTTTTTGTCTCATTTTACGCTTGAGCAACTAAATGAATGGCAAAATCTGTTTAACTGATTGTGTTCGAGTTGCATTACAACATCGATGCTGTAGAAAGAACCGTATAAAATGGAAAAAACTCACAATAACAGGTCACCGGAAGTTTATCAGTATGGGAAAAACACTAGCTCGGCATATACCCTATTGACATTAACTGAGGGTTTCCATATAAACTGCATATTGAAACCCACTCTTAACTTTAGCTTGTGCTTTAGGGGATGATTATGCAAAATAAAAGCCCCGCTCCCTACTCAATATTCAGTCAGAAGTATATCAACACTAAAATAAAAGTCTCTGCAACTTCCAGTTCACACGGACTTTATATCTGTTTCCATCATTGACAAAAAACATTATTTGATTAAAAACCTGATTAAAAATCAACCTTTCGACTGTTGATCCAATGCTAATTCATGCTACGCCTGCTCTCTGGGAATGTTCCTATTGGATGCACCAGGCTTCCCTTGCACCTTTCCATGCACAATTATTTCCAGCTTGTCAGGAGAACATGAAAAAGTGTCCTTTTGTGGGTCGTTCACATCAGAAATGCATAATGCATGAATGTTGTGATTGACCCTGCTTTGCCGAGCATCAAATCTGAGGTTCTGACCTGTCAGCTTATTCCCAATCGCACAACGTCAGCTAAACCCCAATGGCATTTCAGTGCTGAGTCCATGTTCATTGTGACATTAAAAATGCAACAGCATATTCGCAGACCAAAAAGTAAGTTCAGCTCTTTCCCAGATGCTGAATATGGTGTTGCCTGCAGTAAATCCCAGCTTCCTGTTGCTTTGGTGTGTGGCTTTATTTCTTTTTCATTAGCTGTTCTGTCGTCCTCTAAACTCTGGTGTGTTCAGGCTGTTTGTGACGGTGTTTCTGTGTGTAGGAATGTGGAATGGCACCACTAAAGTGGCTGTGAAAACGCTGAAGCCTGGCACCATGTCTCCTGAAGCCTTCCTGGATGAGGCGCAGATCATGAAGAGGCTCCGTCATGATAAGCTGGTTCAGCTTTATGCTGTGGTGTCTGAGGAGCCCATCTACATCATCACTGAGTTCATGAGTCAAGGTGTGATGTCAAGTGATATCAATTCAATTCATTCAAGTTTATTTCTACAACACTTTTCACATTAGTGTTTCAAAGAAGCTTTACAAAAGTGCTCATTATAGCTAGATTCTGAAAAGTAAATGTTATTAGTTACCATAACTTTATTAGTTACTAATATCTAATATTTTACAGTCTATGCTAATAACTATGAATATCTAATAACTAATAAACTAGTTACTAAAAGCTTTAACAGTTAAAGTTATTATATATAATATACATTATTAACCTGCAGTTGTACAGTATATAGGTAATGTCTATGTGTTCATGTTTAATGAATATGATTATACACATGAAGGGGGGTAGGGGGGTTATGGATCAAAACTATGATAACAACACAGGTTTATTGGGAAAATGTGCCCAGGGATACATTTTTGAGAACCGAGAAATAAGTGCTTGTGGGTACAAATGCCTGCATTTTGTGTGTAATACAAATGTTATGTGGTAGGGGTGTAACAGATCACAGTGGATCACATCGCCCACTAGTGCAAAAACTGCAGGAAGACATAGACCCCAGTACAGTATATATTTCTTGGTTCTCAAAACTGTATCCAATGGCACATGATTCCAATGCGTTATACAGTGGAGGGCAAAATGATTAGCTCTCCAGTGAAATTTTACTTATTTTTCAAATATTTCCCAATTAATGTTTAACAGAGCAAGGGCAGTTTTCATGTAATATTTTTATAGACACATTTTAATTTAAAAGTCTTATTTCTTTTAGTTTGACTGGAATAAAAGCAGTTTTTACATTTAACACTTTAACAGTTTTTAGATTTAAGCTCAATATTTTTTTAGTCAGAACGTTTTTTTGCTTGATGATGTATGTGCGTTTATATATATATATTATCTTATAATTTGGTATAATTTTTTGATATATGCTTGTGTGCTTTAGGAAGCTTATTGGACTTTTTGAAAGATGGTGATGGGAGAAATTTAAAATTGCCTCAACTTGTGGACATGGCGGCCCAGGTAATGTTTCTTTAAATCATACTTTTTCCATTCAGTTTATTCATTATATTGGGCCCTATCATACAGCCGGCGCAATGCGCGACACAATTGTTGTTTGCTAGTTTCAGCTTGGCGCAAGGGTCGTTTTGACATTTTGCGCCATGCTGTTTAGACAAATGCATTTGCGCTCATATGTGCGCCCATAGGCGTTCTGGTCTAAAAAAGGAGGCGTGTTGAGGCGCATTGCTGGCACGTTGCTATTTTGCGGATCTTATATAGATGGTTCAATAGTCTAAAGTCCAGCGCAGAGCACGTTAGTTGTGCGCCTCGCTTACACATTGCTTAATACACAGGGTGTACAACAATATGCAAATATCTTTACAAATGAAAAAATTTTTACATATTAAGGATATATATATATATATATATAGGATATAATATAAAAAGGATAGATATAGGATATAAATATAAAGGATTAAAATATTACAAAAAATATTATTTTCTAGCCTAAGTAAATATAAAAACCATACTTTCATGCCTTCATCTCGGGGGGCTTTTCAGTTTATTCATGACAATTTGCTTTTGTATAATGTCATCATTAGTAGTAGTATTATTTATTATATGCATATTTATATTTGTTTTATTAAAAACAAGCTTAGATTTGCCCACCTGTCAGGTTTTAGACCATATGGGGCACAAAATGTAAATTAGCATATAACTCAGTTTTTTGAGCACATGTCGTTATTATTGTTCATTTATTCGTTTGCTGGAAATTAGAACTGAATTTAGAAATAGTTTTGAAACAAATCTTTGCGCTTAATAAACGAAAATAATTATGTATAGGCTAATAGATGTCTGTGCGTACAACACGTGTCCCCCCGTGAAAGTAAATAATGAGGAGGCTCATCTCTCATTCTTGTGCTGTAGATGCTCTGTTTAACTGTTTTTCTCTAGTGAATTGTTCAGTTTTTCCACTTACAAAGTCCGCCATGTAAATAGCAAATGCACCATTGCGCGATGCAACTGACTCTTAAAGGGAATAGGAGATGAGACTCTGATTGGTTTATTCTCAAAACACACCTATAACTCATTAAGAGAATAAGCTCAACACTGTTAGACCATGTGCTGTAGCGCAAAGCGGATCTTTCCGTCCTTAAAATAGCAAAAGTGGATTCAGACACGCCCTTAATGCGTTTGCGCCCTGCGCTTTGCACTCTAAACGTCCACAGCTTGGCTAAAACAAGGCTAAACTTGGGCTGTCAGTGAAAATCTAATGGACATCTAAGAGTAGCCCAAAACTAGACTACTCGTCAAGTAGAAAGATTAGACAGACTTTATATGTGTAGTCATTCATTCCTGTTTATTTGATCACTAGTCTAGTTTTGGCTTATTCTTAGACGTCCATTAGATTTTCACTGACAGCCTAAATTTAGCCTTGTTTTAGCCAAGACGACTATGTTTAGACATCTATTAGACATCTCTTAGACATCCTTTAAAAAGAAAAAATGCCTGCTGGGTTTTATGTTACTTTCCATTAAACATAAATCGGGGAAAAATATATACAGGGGGGCTAATAATTCAGGAGGGCTTATAATTCTGACTTCATTGTTTCAGATCGCTGCTGGCATGGCCTACATCGAGCGGATGAACTACATCCACAGAGACCTGCGAGCTGCCAATATCCTGGTCGGAGATGGTCTGGTCTGTAAGATTGCAGATTTCGGTCTGGCTAGACTGATCGAGGACAACGAGTACACAGCTAGACAAGGTCAATCTGTGCTCCAAACTTGATCTTAATCCACTCAGCATATTTCTTCCATTTGCCTGAGTCTCCTCCTTTATTTGAGACTATCAGATGTTATTTATCTCCTCCTCTGCCTCTATTCGATTTCATTCCAGCTCATTTTCTTCTAATTCTCCTTTAACTGCGGTTCAATTTCCATCTTTCATTGCTCTATTTTGGGATGCTTTATCTCAGTCCTCCGGTTCAGCGCCTTTTCATTTGATCTGCAATTTTCATAAATCATTAGGAAATGTGCTGAAGTGATTGTCTCGATGCTGGTGTTGTAGGAGCGAAGTTTCCCATTAAGTGGACTGCACCAGAGGCGGCTCTCTATGGTAAATTCACCATCAAATCAGACGTGTGGTCTTTCGGCATCCTGTTGACGGAGCTCATCACCAAGGGCAGAGTGCCGTATCCAGGTGCGTCCCAAATATGTGTTGGTTTGTTGAAAGAAACAGAGTAAAAATGCACCATGAATTCAAGATAAGGGGGCCAAAGATTTACCTGTAGGAGGCTATTATGGCTGCTGCAATAAAAGGGATAGTTCACCCTAAAAAATTGAGTTCTGTCATCGTTTACTCACCCTTCACTTGTTTGAGTTTCTTTTGTTGAACACAAAACCAGATATTTTGAAGAATGTTGGAAATGGTTGGCCTTTTTTTTTTTACTATTGAGGTTTTTTCATTCATTTTCCTTCAGCTCAGTCTCTTGTTTATCAGCGGATTGAACCGCCAATTATTCCAGCATATGTTTTACGCAGCGTATACCCTTGCAGCCACAACCCATTACTGGGAAACACCCATACACTCTCACATTCACATTCAAACACTATAGAATAAATTGGACAAACTAAATTGGCCATAGTGCATGTGTTAAGACCGTGGGGAAACTGGAGCACCCGGAGGAAACCCATGCCAGCAATATGCAAACTCTATGGATCTTCTTTTGTGTTCAACAGAAAAAAAGAAACTCATACGTATGTGTAAATGGTTGATGTTCATTTTTGGGTGAATTGTACCTTTAAACTGACTGAAGAGTGTTAGGTTTACTGCATTTCATTTACAGATGAACACATGCCATCAAATATTGTATTCTGATTCACAAATTTGCCTGTTCAGATCGCAAAAACTACATACTGTGTAAAGAACAGCTCATTTATTATTTAGGTAATAATAGTTAAACTAGGGGGCGGCGTGGTGGCGCAATGGGTAGCGCTGTTGCCTTACAGCAAGAAGGTCACTGGTTCGAGCCCCGGCTGGGTCAGTTGACATTTCTGTGTGGAGTTTGCATGTTCTCCCCGTGTTGGTGTGGGTTTCCTCCGGGTGCTCCGGTTTCTCCCACTGTCCAAAGACGTTAGTATAGGTGAATTGGGTAAGCTACATCATCTGTAGTGTGTGTGCGTGTGTGTGAATGAGAGTGTATGGGTGTTTCCAGATGGGTTGCAGCTGGAAGGGCTTCCCCTGCGTAAAACACAGAGGCTGTATAAGTTGGCGGTTCATTCCGCTGTGGTGACCCCTGATTAATAAAGGGGCTAAGCTGAAAAGAAAATGAAGGAATGAATAATAGCAAAACTAAAAACCTGAGTAATATATTGTATAAAAAAATCTACGTAAAAATGGCAAAGAAATACACTACTTGTGAAATGTTTGGGGTAAAGCAAAAAATAAATGACTAAATAAATAAAACAGCAATATTATTACAATATTAAAACGTTAGTACAATTAAAATACATATTTTTAGCTTTTTTAACTTATTATAAAATACAAGTTATTCCTGTACAGCACAATTATCTGCTAGTTGGGTAAACCTTCATTCGTTTTCCTTCAGCTTAGTCCCTTGCTTATCAGGGGTCGCCACAGTGGAATGAACTGCCAACTATTCCAGCATATGTTTTACGTAGCAGATGCCCTTCCAGCCACAACCCAGTACTGGGAAACACCCACACTTTTTCACACACACATATCATACACTACGGACAATTTAGTTCATCCAATTCACTTATAGTGCATGTTTTTGGACTGTGGGGGAAACCGGAGCACCCAGAGGATACAATATAATATGAATTCAAATTCAAACAAGATTATTTAGCTTACCACACTGTCAGATAATTTAGCTTGTTTCAAGGAAAAACTCACTTAATTTTGACTTGCTATTACTGAAAACCAAACAATAATTTTTGCTTTTGTAGAAAATGTTTCTTGATTTAAGAATCGTTAGATAATTTAGACTAGAAACCAGGTAAAAACTCTTAGTTAGAAAAGCATTTTTGTAGTGTATGTTTGATTAATCTAATGCAGAGGTGCCCAGACTCAGTCCTGGAGGGCTGGTGTCCTGCAGAGTTTAGCTCCACCTTGCTTCAACATGTCTACCAGGATGTATATCTAGTAGTATATCTAGCAAGAGCTTGATTAGCTGGTTCAGCTGTGTTTGATAGGGTAGGAGCTAAACTCTCCTGAACACCAGTTTGGACACCCTTGATCTAATGCATCCTTGCTGAGTAACAGAATTAAAGGGATAGTTCACCCAAAAATAATAATTTACTCACGCCTAAATGGTTTTAATCTACTAACAGTACTATAAAATTCGATGCCAATATTTTTATTTTTGGGTGAACCATCCCTTAAATGTTCTTTTGGAAACTCTCACTGAACTCAAACTTCAAAACAATATTACTGGTATTAATTTTAACTATGCCTTTAAGATCAGGTGTAAACAGGGCCTTACTTGTCCAGGTAATCACTGAACATCTAGCAGAGATTTTATATTGTGTAGACTAAAATAACTAAAGAAACCACACATTAAAAATGACTTGAGGCGTCTATATTCAGACATTAATATGATTAGGTATTAATATAATTACATACAGTATGTGTGTAATTAACTAAAGGGATAGTTCACTCAAGAATGAAACTGATATTACAAAAGAAGATATTTTGAAGATTGCTGGATACTGGTAGTCATTGACATTAATAAAAAATACTATGAAAGTCAATAATTTCATACTTTAATTTTTGAGCGAACCATCCCTTTAATTACCTTTAAGAAACATCTCACTGACCTCAAACTTCAAAACAATATTAATTGTGTTAATTGTAACTATCCCTTTAAGATCAGGTGTAAACAGGGCCATAGTTGTCCAGGTAACGTTGAACATCTAGCAGAGATTTTCTGTTCTGTAGACGAAAATAACTCTACCAGTAACCACACATTAAAATGTCTTGAGTTGTCAACATTCAGACACAGTTAAATTCATATCTTGTAAAAGAACTGACAAATAAAGCACATTTTATCAATATTTCAGAAACCGCATGCATTGGTATATCCCCATTACTGTATTCGTCAAATTTTATTAAGCTTTTTTAAACATTTTAGGTAAATGACACATTCAAAACATCATCATCATCGCTCATTTCAATGTAAATGGTGCTGTATGTAAGTTTTTGACTCCTCTAAAGCATAAAAATACTTTAATATGTTTGCAGATATTTAAGATACATGCTAAGTGAACATTCTCGTTTATCTGAAAAACAATGCTGAAGTCAGATATTCTGCTTTGAAAATGCGAGTTGTCCGAACGGCTGTCTTTGTTTTGGTCTTTTAACCCACCCACTGCCAGTTTATTTATTTATTGGCGCATGTACTTGTGCGCTATTAGGAAACTAGTGTAATGGCAGCACACCATCTTTACAAGACTTGGGCAAACTCCACATTTGCTTTCACTCTGCCCGGAAGCCCCAGCTGGCCTGCTTTGGCCCAAGGTATTCGGCAAGCCGATAAAGTCCGGCCGCTGGCCCAGAGTAAGCCCCGCTTTGGTCCGACCAGGCCCAGGAAGTGACTGTAGAAACGTGACTGGCCCTGGCACACTCGCTTTAGACACGACAGTGGAAACGCAGCTATTGTTAGCATTTAACACTGAATAAAGCACATGAGGTGTACCTGAGGTGATCATGTCATCAAGTTTTCTGTTGTTCAGCTGCAAGAATTAGAAACCGTTTCTAAAATATTAATTTCAGGTGTTGATTGATAAAAACTCCCTTTAATATGGTCAATTTAAATGGTGCTGTTTCTTTTACTTAGAACAAGACTTAAATCAGACTTATTTCAGCCTTTAGGCTCAATAGTCAGACACACTACTGTTGATTTCGTCAATCTGGCAACCTGCGCTTCTGTGTGTGTTTTGATCCAGAAGTGCTAGTTTAACCACAGGGTGTCAAACTTACATACAGCACCTTTAAGTGTAAGTGAATTGTTAAGTACAGCAAGGACTTTCATGGCGCTGTATATGCTGGCAGTGTGAATTAAAAAGGCGCTTTAAAAAGTGCTTGAATCTGCTTTTATGAAAGAGTGGGAACCATAGACTGTAAAAGATATGGACATAGTATCTGTGACGTCAGCCATTGATTTCTGAACAATGCAAAAGAAGCTACCAGTAGGCATGGCCAACCGTCGCCATTTTGGTTGCACGTTATCGCACTGACCGCGGAATACTAAACAAGGGCAAAGAGGAGGAGCGTGAGCAGAGCTACAGACACATACTGGCATTTTGCTGAGACAGACTTTTTTTTGGAAGAACGCTTAATACTTCATTACCTGTGACTTGTTTCTGTTCTGACCACATGTGCTTGGCTGTACTCTATATTAATAAAGTGTTTAGTCTTTTAAAAACACTGCTGTAATACATTGAGCCACTAGCATTGTTCTTAAGATGTTTTTCTACAGCAGGAAAACGCGAATTACTTCCAAACACTTCAGATATAGTCTGTGTTAGTAAATGCAAGACTATTGATGAAATCCAGGCATAACTCTGTATGATAACGCTTCAGATGACTGTTCTAGAGCCTACAGCTAACCAATCTGTCAGATTCTGAAGTGCATTACAGGTCTAAAGAAAAATATTAATGATAAATGATCCGAAATAAAACAAATACATTTATAGAGATGGTGTATAAGTATATCATTTCACTCACCTGGGAAATGGAGGCAACTTGAACGGTTTGTGAGCACAATTAAGAGCACACAGCATGCTATAGTAACTGATAAATGCAGGAAATAATTCCAAAAGGCAACTGACTGTGTAAACATTAAACAAAACAAAAATACAATGTGCATGCCGAGTTCAGCGGCTAATCAGCCGGAATCAGCTGAGGTGACGAGACAGCGAGCAGCGAGACCTAGCTGTCACTCAAGTGGCCACGCCCTTAATTATGCAGACTTAATAAAAACAAAATGGATGAGTTATAAAAAAAAAATCTCCCCCCTCACAGTTGTCATGAAGGGTAATCATGGCTTCATGCACCCAAACCATCTTTTGTACCAGGCTGTAAACATGCTTTTATCAACTGAAATTTGGCCAATTTACCATTGCAGTCAGAAATCACCTGGATTTCCTGGAGCCAGCCCCCAAAGGCGATGAAATTGCAGTTTTAGTTACTTCCGTATTGGCTTCCCGAGGGAGAGCAGGAGGTTGCCGCTTGGTGGGAACGCTTTTAATTGCTTAAAGGGACAGTTCACTCAAAAATGAAAAGATATTGATATCTTAAAATATATTTTAAAATATATCTTATTAAAGAATGCTGGAAACAGGTAGCCATTGACATTAATAAAAAAGTACTATGGAAGTCAATGGCAATATTACAATTTTTCAAAAACATCTCACTGACCTCTTAAAACATTAGTGTTCCATTTGAGACAACTCTACATACATATACTATGCTGTTGAGTGTGTAAGTGCATAAATACATAGTGCATCAATGCATAGTGTATAGTGCACCATTTAGGATGGAGCTTTTGATTAAAGAATGCTAGAAGCAGGTAGCCATTGACACTAATAAAAAAAATACTATGGAAGTCAATGGCAATATTAACATTTTTCAGAAACATCTCACTGACCTCAAACTTCTTCTTCTCTGTGTGTAATGTTTGTGCACAGGAATGAACAACCGAGAGGTGCTGGAGCAGGTGGAGCGCGGGTACCGTATGCCATGTCCGCAGGGCTCGCCGGCGTCTCTGCACGAGCTCATGCTGCAGTGCTGGAGGAAAGACCCCGACGAGAGGCACACGTTCGAGTATCTGCAGAGCTTCCTGGAGGATTACTTTACCGCCACTGAGCCCCAGTACCAGCCCGGAGAGAACCTGTGATAGACACACTCGCGTTCATTAGTTCAATATATCCTCCAGGAAAGACGCCGTCGCCTTTACTTTCTAGCACAGTACCTCCATAAACTGATTTTCGATCCACAGCCTCTCAATCACAAGCTTCAGTGCAATCGCTCATCTTGTGCTTTGGCTTGAGACTTACTTGCAAGCTTGGGTCACTTTGAGAAATAGTCTAAAATGTCATTTTATTTAACTTGAGCACATTAATATGCCTGTCTGCTGTTTAAAGGGATAGTTCGCTCAAAAAATGGCTGATCATTTACTCACATTTTCATGTTTCTATCTTCAGGAGAATGCTGAAAGCTGGTAGCCATTGACTTCCATTGTATTTTTTGTGTGTGTGTTTTTCCTACTATGGAAGTCAATGGTTACCGGTTTCCAACATTCTTCAAAATATCTTCTTTTGTGTTTAGTAGTTTTGGAGCCTCTTTTGGAGTAAATATTAAGTATTTTTTATTTTTGAGTGAACTATCCCTTAAAGCAATTAACCACATACTGTATGTAATCATATTAATACCTGCTTGTTTCTCTATATCCACCAACTGTGTGAATGTTGACGACTCAAGTCATTTTAATGTGTGGTTTCTTGTTGAGTTATTTTAGTCTACTGAAAGGAAATCTCTGCTAGATGTTTAACGGTTACCTGGACAACTAAGGCCCTGTTTACACCTGATCTTAAAGGGATAGTTCAACAAAAAATGAAAATTAACACACAGTTTGCTCACCCTCAAACTTTACGAGTTTCTTTTTTTCTGTTGAACACAAAAGAAGGTATTTTGAAGAATGTTGAAAACCGGTAACCAATGACTTCAATAGTAGGTAAAAAAAAAACATTTTTAAACATGGTTTTTAACATTAAACACAAAGAAACTCAGATTTTGAACAAGTGAAATGTGAGGAAATGACTGAATTTTCAGTTTTGGGTGAACTGAAATGATGCATTTAGGTGTTTCGTTTTCAATGTTTGACCACTTTCATGATTTCCTTTCGAAAGCATGATTTTCGGCCAGGAGCATGGATGGATTTTTTCAGATTTTTTTCCAACTAATATTGCTAAATAAACTCAATAAGACAATGGAAAACTATCCATTAAGCCTCAAAACTAAACCCAACTTTCTGGATTTGTGTTAGATTCAGGTTATGATGTTTTTTGCTTAAGATTTCAGACACCAACATGTGTGAATTGGTGTTTTTTTGTGGTCATTTGAATGAAATCAGATCGAATGCATCGTCAGCTATTTCTGGAAGCTCGAATAGTTTAAACCCAGTTACACCTGTGTTTGGAGTCATCAGATATAGCAATTGAATTAATTGACAAAACGCATCGTAATACTGTGTACACGGGGTCTGAGATTTTTTTTATAGATCTGTCTGTTATCTGTGGTTTGTTTAGTGCTGAATGTGACGTGCCGGTCTGTTCTCCATTCATGAAGACAGCTCAAGAATGAGAGCACTCAAGGTTATTATTTCACATGCTATTCAGAATGTGCATTTTACAAATAACAATTTTGCATTTCTGTTTGTGTTTGTTTGTTATTGTCTGGTAAATATATATATATTGAATCCAAAGCTGAAGCCAAAAATTCAATCTTAAAATTACAGAAGAAATCAGCATCTCCAGACACTTGAAGATGCTTTTGTTTTGTTTTTATGCCAGTCATCTTATAGCTTTATAACCTTTTTTGTTTAATTGTGAACCTAACAGTCTTATATTATCTTATTAGAAAGCAGCTCTGTCATATAACAGAGCACCTGATGTCAGCAAACAAAAAAGACTTTCTTCAGAGCTGTCCTTTATAATGAAACATTGCTGCAATTCCTCCAGCATTTCTACACTCTATTTTACATTTTATGTCATATCTCAATAATTTAAGTACCTATCAAACCTGTGCCTTAATTGGGGGTTTACAGTGAAAACTATAGCCCTGAACTGGAGAATGTGTAATACAGTTATGCAATGTGTTTGTGCCAATCTATTACACTGAGCTTACTGAACTGAACCCGTGTGTCTAACATGTGTCTTTTACTCAGCTTTTACACTGTCACAGAGATCAGCTGCTCACAACTCAATGTGGGTTATCATGGGAAATACGCTTGTGTAAAAATGGATCGCTTCTAGTTTAATAAGGTGAGCATACGTACATTTGCAGAAGACATTGACAGACCTGAGCAATCATGTTCTGGAAGTCAAAACTCCATTCGCCCATTTTAACTGATAAACCTGTAAAGATTGCTTGTGTTTGTGCTTTTGCCATTAATTTAGGTTTTTTTTTTAAGTAGAATGTATTGAAGAAATTTGTGCAGAAAACCTACATTGCCCATAATGCTGTGCAGAAAATTAACCAATCAGACTTTGCAAGTATGCCAAAAGGTATATTCAGCTCCGCCCATTCCCATGAAGCACCATCTGTTTCCATTCAGTATTTTTTCTAAAGTTGTATTTGATAACAGAATGTGTGCAAAAAACTACATTACCCATGTTGCTGTGCAGAAAATTAACCAATCAGACTTGGCAAGCATGCAAAAAGATATCTTTAGCTCTGACTATACCAGTGAAGCACTATCTGTTTCCATATATTCAGTATTTTTTAAAAGTTGGATATGATAACAGATTTGGTGCAGAAAAACTACATTACCCATGATGCTGTGTAGAAAATTAACCAATCAGACTTGGCAAGTATGCAAAAAGATATCTTTAGCTCCACCCATTCCTATGAATATATATATAGTTGAAGTCAAAATTATTATCCCCCCTTTGAATTTTTTTTTTTTCTTTTTTAAATATTTCCCAAATGATGTTTAACAGAGCAAGGACATTTTCACAGTATGACTGATAATATTTTTTCTTCTGGAGAAAGTCTTATTTTATTTCAGCTAGCATTAAAACCGTTTTTAATTTTTTAAAGCCATTTTAAGGTCAAAATTATTGGCCCCTTAATGCAAATTTTTTTTCGATAGTCTACAGAACAAATGTCACTTTAAGCTGTATACAAGTGTTGTGAAAAATATCTAGTAAAATATTATTTACTGTCATCATGGCAAAGATAAAATAAATCAGTTATTAGAAATGAGTTATTAAAACTATTATGTTTAGAAATGTGCTGAAAATATCTCTCCATTAAATAGATTTTAAATATATATATATATATATATATATATATATATATATATATATATATATATATATATATATATATATATATATATATATATATATATATATATATATACACACACATTTGCTATTAGTAACAATAAAATAGTTGGTAAACTACAACTGAAATAAGATTTAATAAATAAATATAATAATAAATTAATTAATATCCTATGTAATATAATAACCGAGTCTTTAATAATCTGAATTAGTATCTAATAAATAAATAGGCCTAATTGTATCATTTGAAAACTATGATAAGCACTATAGGCCTACCTGAAGAATAACCACTAGTAGCCAACCATTAAAGTGATAGCTCAGTCACAACTATAAACGTTTACTCACTATTTTACTCACCTTCTAGTGGTTTCAAACCTTTATGAGTTTCTTCTGTTGAACACAAAAGAAGATATTTAGAAGAAAGCTCAAACTGTTGAGCAGCATGGTGGCTCAGTGGTTAGCACTGTAACCTCACAGCAAGAAGGTCGCTAGTTTGAGTCCCGGCTAGGCCACTTTTGTGTGGAGTTTGCATGTTCTCCCCATGTTCGTGTGGATTTCCTCCAGGTGCTCCGGTTTCTCCCATTATCCAAAGACATGTGCTATTAGTGAATTGAATAAACTAAATTGCCCAGTGTGTGAGTGTGTGTGAATGTAAGAGTGTATGTGTGTTTCCCAATATCCAGGTTGCATCCCAGGGCATCCGCTGCGTGAAAACATATGCTGGAATAACTTAATTGACGGTTTGTTCTGCTGTTGCAACCTCTAAAATGAGACTAAACCGAAGGAAAAGAAAATGAAATAAACCTGTTACCGCTTCCATAGGAAAACATACTATGAAAGTCATCGTTACAGGTTTACAATTGTTTTTCCTTTCAAATGATCTTATTTTGTGTTCAACAGAAAGAAACTGAAACAGGTTTGGTAACAGTGAAGAGTGGGTAACGTAGCGTTAAATGACGACAGAATTTGTCGACAGAATGACGATATCATTTTGTGTTAACAATCCCTTTAAAGCCTAGTATTTAATGAAACATAACGCTTTTTTATTTACATATGATTTTTAAGTCATGTCAAACGTACAAATGCCCATCGCAGATGAAAATAATTTCTCTCTTAGCCTATTATTCCTAACATTTTTATATATTAAAACGGCAATATTAGAAAAACAAAATGGCGGAAATCGCTGATTAGTAGATACCTTGCAACTCGCGTTCTTCTTCTACTCTGACAAACAAATGGGTGGATGAGACCACTTTTCTGTTCATAAAAGTTGTACATTTCGACATAAAATCCAGCTGTTCACAGCTAAATTTGTAAGCGCTCCACTTTACTGTCCACAAGATGGCAGAAGAGCCACAGTATGCGAGCTGTGCGGGTTTTTAGTATGCTGTATTGGTTTATTAATTATCCTGCTGGGGTTTGTAGTCATGACGGTACATTCCGTACCTGCACTGAGCTGGCACTTTGTTCTTGCTGCAGATTTGATTCCTACATTTATAAATTAAACAGCTTGTTGCATCTACATTTGCTGCAGCAGTGTAGCGTGATCCTCTGCAGCCCTGGAGGTGTGTGTGTGTGGATGATGAATGATGAGCTTTTGTCTAAAAATCTGATATAACTAGAAGAATTTAGATGGTTGTAATCTTTGTTTTTAGATTTCAGGCTGTTTTTGTTCTTTATTTAGCTAGATGTTAAACAATTTGGTGAGTAATTTCTATCTATGCTTATGTGAGAGACATTTGGTATATTAAAATTGTATATATGTAGTAGAAATATATGTAGAAATTGTGAACTGATAAAATATGATAATCATAATAATAAGGAGAAGCACAACTGAATGCATCAATGCAATCAAATAAAACTGCAATCAGTCACAGTATGATCTGAACGCAATTTGTAGCCTGTTAGGCAGCTAAAAATAAATAAGATATGCAGGTTTTCTTTGTGTAAAGGAATGCCGATAAAGATTGAACCGTGGAGGAAAATTAGAAAATAAATGTAATTAATGTATGTCAGAGCACAGGAACTCAAACAGATACAGCCATCATATTATTGGAGGCTCATGGGATATTATAAATTGTGTTCAGTCTTTACAGGACATCAGACAGTTTTTAAAGAGACAGTACACCCCCCAAAAAAGAATCACCTGTGTTACTTTCTTCAAATTGAGACCACACTGAGCATAATGCAGCATGCTGTCTTATTGACGGTCACTGTAAACGTGCATTAAAAAGAAACAGTTTCCTCTATTTAATGAATGTTTACAGTGAAAGTCAATGAGTCTTCCTTTTTTTTGCTTTGTCATTTTGTGTAGGGTGGACCATGAAGTGCTGCTTAAAATAAAACAAAGAATCAAAGTATTAATTTAATAATAAAAATAATCATTAATGCCCCATGGAATAGAAAAAGTCATACAGGTTTGAGGCGGATTAATGGCCCTTTAAGACTGTACAGAAAAGCTTGTTTGTATCATTTGTATCAAAGCTTGTTTGTATAGAAATAGATAAAGATATGAAGAGTTCACATGCAAAAACCTCTAAGTGCCTTCTGAATTTTCCTCCTAAAATTAGCATTTTTTTCAGGCTACTATGTATAAGTTGAGTTATTTCCCTTTTATGTTAATTAATTAATTTTCATTGCCTTGAATGTGAAAAATAGTCAACAGTCAATAGCAGTCTCAGAAAAATGCTCATTTTAGAATAAAATTTCAGATGGAATTTGGTTTTTTTTTTGCATCTGGATTCTTCATATATAGGTAGATATATTCATTCATTCATTGTCTTTTCGGCTTATTCCCTTTATTAATCTGGGGTCGCCACAGCGGAATGAACCGCCAACTTATCCAGCATTTGTTTTACGCAGTGAATGCCCTTCCAGCTGCAACCCATCTCTGGGAAACATCCATACACACTCATTCACACTCATACACTATGGACAATTTAGCCTACCCAATTCACCTGTACCACGTCTTTGGACTATAGGGGAAACCGGAGCACCCGGAGGAAATGCAGGCGAACGTGGGGAGAACATGCAAACTCCACACAGAAAGCCAGCTGACCCAGCCGAGGCTCGAACCAGCGACCTTCTTGCTGTGAGGTGACAGCACTACCTACTGCGCCACCATGCCCCAAGATAAAGAAATATAAGATGTATTGTTGTTATTACATGTTGGCATTAATATCACTATTATTATTATTACTAAAGTGAATTTACTTGGAATTTTTTTTTTAATTGAGAGAGAAAATATATATTCTAAATAATATTATATCATAAATAATATACACTGTTTATAACTGTAATTATTAATTATTAAAATTAATTTTAAAGACATTGTCTGTTTTTTCTGTCATTTATTTACAATATATTGTGTAATTTATGATTTTATGAAGTAAATATATTACAAATTTTATACTTAAAATAAAACGAAAAATCTAATAATCTATTTATTATTAATAACAATAATAATAATAATAGTAATAACAATAATAATAATTAATATCCCATGGAAGAGGAAAAAGTCATACAGGTTTGAGGCTGATGTCCTTTTTCTGGGTGAACTGGCCCTTTAAGACTCTACAGAAAAGCTTGTTTGAATCATATGGAAGAGTACTGACCATTCATAATGAAATTAAAAAAAAAAACAATTTTGTTTTACATATAATATAATTTTGTATATATATATATATATATATATATATATATATATATATATATATATATATATATATATATATATATATATATATATATATATATATATATATATATATATATATATCATTTTGTCGTCATTTATTCATCATAATTTCTCATTTGAACAATAGAAGCCAACGGTAACCAAAAATAATATGAACATGAACATTTTTCTGAATGTATTTGTTTATATTGTGTTTCGGCTGCTGCCATCAGGACGTTGTTTTAGAGTTCCTATATGCAGGACAAACAGAATTAGACATTATGGTGGCCATTAGGTCATTAAATCCAGCTGGGAGGGAGATGCATCTAAAAATTGATCTATTGTATGTTTTGTGGTAATCATTTGGTAATGTGTACATGGAACTTCACCTGTGTTATGGCACCTTGCTGCAATTTTAGTTTCCCTAAACGGGATAACAAAGTTGAGTCGGAGTCTGATATTGATAGTCTTACAGGTTTATAAATGACAAAATAATGATATTTTGTGTCTCTTTATTAATTAAAAGCAGATTTAATATTTCAGAGGCTTTCAATCGATGCAGAAGACCACCAAATTTAGGGAAAGTGACCTCATTGTAAAATATAAATGCATCATTTTATATGTGAATATTTTATATGAGTCGGTGGATTCAGGGGCGTAAACAGGTCTATGTAATGGAAAAAATGACTGCATGTCTACAAATGAAGATGGATATTTTTCTGAAAAGGTGGAAGAGTATAGTACAACATATCTAGATATACCTTTAGAGGTTAATTAACTTATCACCAATGTAATCTGAGGTAACGCAATGTAACTTGATTTACAAATGTATTCCCTGACAAAGTACACTGTAAAAAAAATCCTGGTTGCCTTAAATTTTTAAGTTGAATCAAATTAACCTTCTGAGTCCATTGAACTTATATTATGTTAAACTGACTTAAAACATACAATTAATTTTGAACATGAATAGAACATTAATAACTTACAATCACCGAAAACATATGCTGTCAGGACTAATTTATCATATAGTTTTTTACAGTGTATTAATAATGGCAGTTTTTATATCATCATTTTTTTATTTATTCCCTTATCTGTGAGGGGTTAAATTGTTGGAGAAGGTGTTGTACTGAAAAAAAAAACATAAAACAAGAAAAGTTCTTAAAAAATGTATTTAATATTAAAATGTTAATATTTTTTCAACTTTATTTTATTGTTACATTATTGCCTTTTTATTAAGTCATTATTAATTAATTAATTATTTAAATATTTTATTTGTTTACTTATTTCTTTATTAATAATCTAATTTGTATTTATTTGTATTTGTTTTTAATTTTTTTCACATTTTTTATTATTAATTTAGTGGAATAATTTGTGTTATTCCTTTTATTATTCATTTATTCAGATTGTTGTTTAATTATTCATATTATTCAGAACATTACTTATGTAACTTTTGTTTGTGCTTTTTAAATGCTCTTTCTCCACATTTCCACACAGACCCCCACTCATCTGGAACCCAGTTGAAAACCTTGGCGTAATGGAAACTGATTGATCAGAAACAACTCTAATCTGAGCTTCTCTGAACCTCTAAGAAATATGTACGCAGATCTGAGTTCATTTCTTAAGTCTGACTGTTTTATACTGAACGCAATAAGAGAGAGATAGAGAGAGAGAGAGAGAGAGAGAGAGAGAGAGAGAGAGAGATCAAATTAATTGTTTAATTATGTGTGTGTGTGTGAGTGTGTGTGTGTGTGTTATCACTATTATTATTACTAAAGTGAATTTACTTCATAATGAGAGCTTAGTGGTTAGCACTGTCACCGTCACTGTCACAGCAAGAAAGTCGCTGGTTCGAGTCCCAGCTGGGCCAGTTGCATTTCTGTGTGGAGTGTGGAGACATGCGCTGTAATTGAATAAACTAAGTTGGCAGTAATGCATGACTGTGCGTGTGTGTGAATGGGTGTTTCCCAATACTGGGTTGCAGCTGGAAGGGCATCCGCTGCGTAAAACATATGCTGAAGTAGTTGGTGGTTCATTCCACTGTGTCAACTCTGACAAATGAGGGACTAAGTCGAAGAAAAATGAAGGAATTATATTATAAATATTATACACTATTTAAAACTGTAATTATTAGAATTTATATTAAAGATATTGTTAGATTTTCTGTCATTTATTCATAATTTGTTGTGTAATTTATTATTTAATGATGTAAATACTGTATATTCCATATTTTATACATAGTAAAAATACAAGACAATACTAAACTAAACTGAACTGAGAGTGAGAGAGTGTTTGACTTTAAATAGAACTTTAATTGCAATGTAACCTCTATAATTTATATACTGTACAATCATAAAGAACCATCAATGTTAATTTAAATGTTAATGTTAGTTTAAAAGCTTTGGCAATACCGTAAAAAAAGTCATGCCAATAAAGCAAACTGAACTGAGAGAGAGAGAGAGAGAGAGAGAGAGATGCGCTTGCAAACACACACACTTCTAGATGGTTATAAATGAATGATTGTAAATATACTGATTGCTAATATGTATTATTACTGATTTATCCTAAAAGGTTTATTGTTAAATTCACATTTTTCACTACGACTATTTACTGTGTTTACTATACAGGGGTGTAGAATTAGCTTGGATGGAGGAGACATGTCCCCACCAATGTCCACCGACTATTGAAATGTCCCCACCAATAATTTATTAACTTCTTAAAAAAAAAATGTAAAGAGTAAAAAAATTAAATAAAAATCACACTGTCAACATTAACCTAAACCAGGGGTTCCTAAACTTTTCAGCCTGCAACCCCTAAAATAACAATGCCAGTGACTCGTGACCCCCAAATGCCTCAGAGGTGGTTATAAATATACAAACGTTGCGCACACAACAGCCCTATATAAACAGGAGCATATTGACAACACAAGAAAGTGCAACAGTCTAACAACCATAACATTGTTATAGTCATATTAACCTCAACTGATGAGACTGGTGGACACAATGTTTTCAGCACAAGTCTATTCTTGGTTTAAATTTGGAGACCACTAATCAGAGATCATCCTCAATATTCAGTTGTGGCCTGTATTTATCTTTAATGTGTTTGATTGCCATAAAGGTGTCAGAAAGTTTAATCTGGTGCTAGAAAATCAATCTGCTGCAGCTGACGCTATTGCTGTGTTGTTAATCTAACATAAACACACCAATCCTATGAAAATATGGTAAATAAATATGGCAATTCTAATAGTTTAATAAAATTTATTTGATTTTGAAAATCACCAAGCGACCCCCTATCATTGTCCCACGAACCCCACTTTGGGAACCACTGACATAGACATGCATAAAGGGTTCAAGCACATTCTCTACTTGAGTATTACTGCCCCAAAACACATATGAACATTGAAAAAAAATCTAATAAATGTGTAAGTCACATAAACTCAAGTTCTCAACTGAATGATACCGAAACATAATACTGGTAACGTTAATGCTAGGGGGATTCATAGGTCCCCATCAATGTCAAGAGCAAATCTACACCCTAGTTACTAAATACAGTTAGGTCCATAAATATTTGGACATTGACACAATTCTAACATTTTTGGCTCTGTACACCAACATAATCGATTTAAAATGAAACGACCAAGATGAGATCCATAGAGCTGTCACTATCAGTCAAGCGAGCCATTATTAGGCTGAAAAAACAAAAACAAACCCATCAGAGAGATAGCAAAAACATCGGGTGTGGCCAAAACAACTGTGTGGAACATTATTAAAATGAGAGAACGCACCAGTGAGCTCAGCAACAGCAAAAGACCTGGAAGACCATGGAAACAACTGTGGTGGACGACTGAAGAAGTCTTTCCCTGGTGAAGAAAAAACTCTTCACAACTGTTGACCAGATCAAGAACACTCTCCACAAGGTAGGTGTGTGTGTGTCAAACTCAACAATCAAGAGAAGACCTCACCAGAGTGAACACAGAGCGTTCAACACAAGATGTAAACCATTGGTGAGCCTCAAAAACAGGAAGGCCAGATTAGAGTTCTAAAAAGCCTTCACAGTGCTTGAACAACATCCTATGGACAGGTGAGATCAGGATCAACTTGTATCAGTGTGATGGGAAGAGAAGAGTATGGAGAAGGAAAGGAACTGCTCATGATCCTAAGCAGTGAAGCATAGTGGTAGTAGTGGCATGATGTGGGCATGTATGGCTGTCAATGGAACTGGTTTTCTTGTATTTATTGATGATGTGACCTGCTGACAAAAGCAACAGGATGAAATCTGAAGTGTTTCAGGCAATATTGTCTGCTCATGTTTAGCCAAATGCTTCAGAACTCATTGGACAGCACTTCACAGTGCAGATGGAGAATGACCCAAAGCACACTGCAAAAGCAACCAAAGATGTTTTGAAAGGGAAAGAAGTGGAATGTTATGCAATGGCCAAGTCAATCATCTGAACTGAATCCGATTGAGCTTGCATTTCACTTGCTGTGACAAAAACTGAAGGGAAAATGCCCCAAGAACAAGCAGGTAAGCATGTAAAGGCCTGGCAGAGCACCACCAGGAATGAAACCCAGCGTCTGGTGATGTCTGTGCAGACTTCAGGCTGTAATTGACTGCAAAGGATTTGCAACCAAGTATTAAAAAGTGAAAGTTTGATTTATGAATATGATTCTGTCCAATTACCTTTGGTCCCTTAACAAGAGGGAGGCAAGTTGTTGTAATATATATATATATATATATATATATATATATATATATATATATATATATATATATATAGAGAGAGAGAGAGAGGAGAGAGAGAGAGAGAGAGAGAGAGAGAGAGAGAGAGAGAGAGAGAGAGAGAGAGAGAGAGAGAGAGAGAGAGAGAGATAGATAGATAGATAGATAGATAGCCTCAGTGATCATGACCTAGAAATAGAAAAGGTCAGACTTAAAAAATCCTGGACTACTAAAGAACAGAGGACATATAAACAGTGTGACACAAATCAAATAGAGGATGAGACACTTCCTTCTGATCTGCCCCAAATACACCACAACTAGAGAAATACTTTCCCTCCTATTTAAAACATGAATTAATTCATTTTTTTATTTAAATTACTTTACCATGTACTCTGAGAGGATGAATTGACGTCTAAACTAGCTGCAAAATATGTATACACCCTACACACCATAAGAAATACTTAATGGAAATTCATGTGTCTTATTTAAATAACCTAGACTATTTTATTATTATTATTATTATTATTGTAATTGTTATAATAATCAAATGTATTATCTGTTCTGTCATTTATTTCTTATTTACTGTATATTTTATTAATTTGATGATGTTAATATATTAGATGTCTTATACATATTTAAAATGCTATGGCAATACTGTATAAATGACATGCCAATAAAGCAACTTGAACTTGTAATTGAGAAGGGGGGGGGGTGGGGGGGGGGGGCAGGGAGAGAGAGAGAATGAAAATGAATGAATGAAGTCACGACAAGCAGGACTTCAGTACCCAGAGTTCTCGAGAGAAGAGTGAGGGGAAAAAACAGCTAGACAGAAGAATCTACGGCGGCCCGGATGCCCCCGCCGACAAGGCACGTCTCTGACTGGATTCCTGCGAGTTGGTTTGCAGAGGGCGAGAAACGGCGCAGAACGGCGCTCAGTACAGTTTCTGCGCTCCTGTGGCAAACTGCGGCACTCTCTCACTACAACCACACTTTCTTTAAACCGCTGACAGAAACACGACAGTTTTCCCTGCATGCATTTTTTTTGTTCCAGTTGTTTTTTCTTTTCGTAAAACCAGATGCTGAACAGCCGACGCAACACAGAAGAGGACTGAGATGACCATTCACTCATAGTTTTTTTTTGTGTGTGCAGTTGTTGTTGTTCACACAGACTGTCACTCCTCTGTGCTTTTAGGATGTTGCATGTCAGCGGTCTGTGTGTGATCCAGCAGCCGCTCGGAGCCTGAGGAGAGCGCGAGAAACGCGGCAGCTGCAGCGGCGGAGCCCCGGCGGCGCCTCCCGGTGAGTGCGCGGCGCGCGTCTGCCCAAAAATTTGCATAGTCTTCCCCCCTGCATTTCACGAGGGTTTGTGTTTTCTATTGAAGGAATTTTTATTAACCTCATCGCTGCCATTCATTGAGCTCGCGATAGGTCACTCGCATTCACACACACGAGCGCGCGCACGCACTCTCCATATCGCACTCACCTACTACATCACACACATTTATAGCTGTCATTCTTATTGAATCGTGCTAGAATAACGCAGTGGAGGAAATCATCATGCTGAAAATATTTTTGATTAGTGTAAATTGAGTTGTGCGTAATGCATGTGTGTGTGGCAAACATTAAAGCTCTGAGTGTGGAATACTGATGAGTGATCATCATAAGTGGATGTTGACTGACGGCATGCACGAGCGTCTGATAATGCGCGGGGTGATTATTATGGGCAGACAGCAGCAACAGCAGCATCGTGCACTGACTGCACTTCTTGATTTAGTCTAATTATGTTTATCAGATTCAGTTTAAGTGGGGTTTTTTTATTGCATTTGCTGATTGAGTGACAAAATACGCGTTTGAGTCGTCATATTGTTGGCTTAAATACAGATGTAATGCAGCGTTTTATGCGTTAAGAGTTGCTGTTTGACAGTGGGCACTGATGAGCAATGCAGTGGCGCGTTGGCGCAAGTCTTCGGCGACGGTGACGCGCGGATGTTTATGTTGTGACAGGCGCGATTTTAACAAAAACACGCGAGCTGCTCTGCCCGAAACACGCACATGGTGGCATTACGGCAACACGGACGCTTTTAAGAGCATGCAGGGGAGATTGATTAGCGCGTAGTTTCAATAGCTGTACTGGGTTGTCATGGAGACTGACAGGTAAAAGAGAGGTAAACTGACTAGTGAGGAGGCTAAAATTGGATTGGAATAACACATAATGTCGCATGTTGGGGGTTTTGTGTAAGAAGAAAGCTTAAATAACTTAAGATGTGGGTGAAATAATGTTAATTCAGCGTACACTGAAAAAAATGATTCATTAGATTTACATTTTTTAAGGTAAAGTAACAATATCAGCTGAATTTAAACAAATAAAATAAGCTGAACATTATTAAATTTAATTTGTTTGTTTATATCCAGGTCGTTTGCAACAACTTAATTAAGACAAGGCAGGTTTATTTATATAGCACATTTCATACACAATGGCAATCCAAAGTGCTTTACATAAACAAGAACAAAAGAAACAAGAAAGTCAAAATTATTAAGAGTTAAAACAGATTCAAATGTGTTAAAATGGGTTTTAAAAATAGAATTTCTTTAAAAAATGACCTTTTTTTAAAGCAAATCCAATAAATAGTATTTTTAGTGTAACAGATGTATTCAAAAGTGACTGATCCAGGACATGTGCTTATTAAAATGTGAACCAAGACCACAAAGAAAGTAATGAGTGTAATTTTAAAGCTGCATTATTGAGCTGACCATTGATGTATAATTTGTTAGGATATAACAATATTTGGATGAGATACAATTATTTCGATATCTGGAATTCAAATTAATCTATATATTGAGAAAGTCATGTTTAAAGAGGTCTAAACTAGTGATGCCCAAACTAGTTGGCCCATGATAACCTATGATTTGGCCCTTCATCCCATCTGAGAAGAGAGGGAGAATGATGGGGAATATTGGGGGAATGTTTTTAACAGAGATTGTCATCTTTACATTTTAATTTTTATGTTAAATTTTTAATTTAATTTTAAATTAACTTTTGTTTTAACAGCAACAAAAAAAAGCAAACTGAAATAAAATGTTTAAATAAATGTTGAAAAAAAAGTATAATTATTAATATTATTGAAAATTATTATTTTAAATGTAATAAATTATAGTATTAATTATAATAATAAATTATGAAATTACATTTGGGCAGCATGGTGGCGCAGTGGGTGCCACAATCGCCTCACAGCAAGAAGGTCGCTGGTTCGAGTCCCAGCTTGGTCAGTTGGCATTTCTGTTCTGTGTCAAAAATGGGATTGTTCATGTTTTGTATCGTAAGATATTCATTATTATGTACAAAAATGTATAATTATTAATACATTCATTCATTTTCTTTTCGGCTTAGTCCCTTTATTAATCTGGGGTCGCCACAGTGGAATGAACCGCCAACTTATTTAGCATATGTTCTACGCAGCGAATGCCCTTCCAGCTGCAACCCGTCACTGGGAAACACCCATACAAACTCATTCACACACACAACGGACAATTTAGCCTACCCAATTCACCTATACCACATGTTTAAGGACTTATGGGAAAACCGGAGCGCCCGGGGGAAACCCACGCCAACATGGGGAGAACATGTAAACTCCGATTACTCCGAGATGCCAACTGACCCAGCCGGGGCTCGAACCAGCAACTTCTAGCTGTGAGGCGATTGTGCTACCCACTGCGCCACCGTGCTGCCATTATTAATACAATTTAAGTATTTTAAATGTAATAAATTATAGTATTAAATATTAATTAAATGATATATTATAATGAATTATAATAATAAATTAGAAAATTACATTGACAATTTTACAGGTTGGTATACAGTATTTACCTCCGGCCCACCACCCTCAATCAAGTTTAGTTTTTGGTCCTTCAAGAGAAAAGGTTTGGGCACCCCTGGTATAATCTAAGTGCTTTGCAATGCTTATTACTAATCGATAATTGAGTTCTGATATGTTTAATAGAAAACATTTTCCAGATATCTTCATGGGCGATGATCTTTACTTAATATTCTAATGACTTTTGGCATTAAAAATAAAACCAATAATCTTGACCCATACAATGTATTTTTGAATACAATATAAGACTGGTTTTGTGGTCCAGGGTCACATATATTAAGGAATAAATACAGTTGCAATAGGAATTATTAGTCCCCTGAATTATTAGTCCCTGTTTATTTTTTTACCCAATTTCTGTTTAACGGAGAGATGATTTTTTCAACACATTTCTAAATATAATAGTTTTAATAACTCATCTCTAATAACTGATTTATTTTCTCTTTGCCATGATGACAGAAAATAATATTTGACTAGATATTTTTCAAGATACTATTCAGCTTAAAGTGACGTTTAAAAGCTTAACTAGGTTAATTAGGTTAACTAGGCAGGTTAGGGTAAATAGGCAAGTTATTGTTAATGATGGTTTGTTCTGTAGACAGTCGAAAACAAATATAGCTTAAAGGGGCTAATAATATTGACCTTAAAATGGTTTTTAAAAAATTGAAAACTGATTTTATTCTTGCCGAAATACAACAAATAAGACTTTCTCCAGAAGAAAAAATATTATCAGACATACTGTGAAAATTTCCTTGCTCTGTTAAACATCATTTGGGAAATATTTTAAAAAGAACAAAAAATTAAAGGGGGGCTAATAATTCTGATTGCAAGTGTAATCATATAAAATTTTATTATGTAATTTTTACATTTTTATTGTATTTTTAAATATATTTTAAACTATTACAAATCGAAAATGGGTAAAACATAGTGGTTTTGGAAGATGCTAGCAAAGTATACAGATTTCAAATGAAAATTAGTTGTTGTTTTTTTGTCTGCACTGTCAAAATTATCATGATCTGCCTTTTTATTTTGTACTGTTCTCTTTAATGGTTATTTGTACATCAAGAACGTCATTTTGAAGTATTAGACTATTCTCTGTCCTGTTTTGACCCTCCTCATCAGAACGCAGGGTTTGAATGGGCGTGGCAGATTGTAGTCTCAGAAGTTAATGCCACTGATACACTGTAAAACCCAACAGTCAACTTGATCAAACGAAATGAGTGTAATTAATTGACTGAAAGTTAATTCTACTCATTTAAAAAGAGTTTTGAACTCAGTGTTGAAGGTAATGAGTTAATTAAATACCTCTTTACTTCAACTTAAATGGAGCAAGTTCACAGTACTTATATAGATTAGGTTAACTCAAATTGTTTGTTGCAATCGTTTTCCTCAAGTGGTTTGAGTTGACTTAACTTATTGGGTTTTACAGTACTCAGTTGGTTTGACTTCTCTTCATTTATTGGGTATTACTGTGCTTAATTTGCTTTTACTCAAATAGATTAAGTTCACAGCACTCATTAGGATTCGTTCTTGAACTTAAATGGTTTGATGCAATCGGTTTCCTCAAACGGTTTGCGTTATCTTAACTTTTCGGGATTTACGGTGTATGATTGGCTGATATATTTGCATATTTAAATATGCTGATGCTAGGATTAGATTTCAAAGTTTGACAGGACAGATGATAAACAGATGTGGGCTGTGATTTAGGATAAAAAACATAAATATACAATACAAATAAACAACTCCTACTACAAATAATTACACTTGTGTGGTGCAGCATTAGTGTCAGATCCATTATAAACTACATTTCTGAAAATCCAGCATCAATTTGTGCCTTGTTTATCAATGAATCCATGAACAAATGAATGAGAGTGTATGCGTGTTTCCCAGTGATGGGTTGCAGCTGGAAGGGCAACGTAAATCAAAATAGAACTACTAATTAAAACAACGCTACAGCAACTCTCTCCTATAATGCATCCACTAAAAGACTTTTCTGACTTTTTAAACTGTATGTAAATCATCTAAACATTGGCATATTAGTCAATAATATCCCTGAAAGTAATATAAAAACTGAATAAATATATATCTACATACATTAACAAAGAAATAACTGATTGAATGCTCAAAAATCTGCATAAATCTTAAAATGAATTTATTTTAATTATTAATTATTATTTTAATTTTAATTTAATTATTTATTATTAATTACTTAAAATATTGCTACACCAAATTTTGTCTTGTTTCTAGTCATGTGACTCATGCTTTTTTTTATTACCAGTAAAAAAACATACTGTTTTCAGAAATATTAAGTCAAAATTAAGTGATTTCTTACTTAAAACAAGCCAAAAATGATCTGCCAATGGGGTAAGTAAAATAATCTTATTTTCTGTTTGAATTCAGATTACTTTGTTAGCAG
Organism: Danio aesculapii; assembly: GCF_903798145.1. Taxonomy (NCBI): domain Eukaryota; kingdom Metazoa; phylum Chordata; class Actinopteri; order Cypriniformes; family Danionidae; genus Danio; species Danio aesculapii. Next base: position 45,718,300 of record NC_079453.1, read on the forward strand.
ATTATTTAGCTTGTTTTAAGGAAAAACTTGCTTAATTTGTATTTATTATTTCTTAAAACAAAATATTTTTTAGTGGTCAAAAACTATGGAGACAAGAATATGACAAAACAATCTGAATTTGAATTGTGTTTCAATTGTAATATAATAAAACTGAATAATGTATGTCATTAAAATTTGCCACAGAATGTTTTAACTTAAATTTCAGATATTCAATATTCAAGTTAAGAAATGTAAAACTATTTTTAACGGCAAATGATATTCCGTTATATTCAATTACAATTGTCGATAATTAAAATTAACACTAATCAAATTCAGATTGTTTTGTCAAATTTTAAACAAAAATATAAAACTGCTTCTTAGATTAGATTAGATTAGACTAGATTAGATGCAGTGTTTCCAGTATCCTGTTGTCTTCTGAGCATTTTTATAGTTAGTATAGAGCTGTGTTCGTCTCTCAATTGGGTTATGGTTAGGGTTAGGCACACACTTCTGTTAATCAGCTAAATAAGCTACAGATAATGTCATCCAGGTATCTAAAGTGCACTTGTTCAATTTAGACTATTCACTGTGAATGCACTACTCACACTATACTCGTTTTCGGTTTGAATTCAGATTATTTAGCTTATTTTAAGTAAAAATCCACTAAATTTTGACTTAATATTTCTGAAAACAATATATTTTTAAGGCTCTAAAACTATGGAGCTAAAAATATGACAAAACAATCTGAATTTGAATCGTGTAACAATAGTAATATAATAAAACTATTATATAGCGTTAAAAATGGTTTTGAATGGGAAATTATTAACTTAAATTTTAGATGTTTAATATTCAAGCTCAAAACATTATTTAACCACATATAATATTCAGTTTTATTCAATTACAATTGTCGATAATTAAAATAAACACCATTTAAATTCAGATTGTTTTGCCATATTTTAAGCTCCATATAAAACTGCTTCTTAGATTAGATTAGATGCAGTGTTTCCAGTATCCTGTTGTCTTCTGAGCGGTTTTATGGTTAGTATAGAGCTGTGTTCGTCTCTCAATCAGGTTAAGGTTAGGGTTAGGCACACACTTCTGTTAATCAGCTAAATAAGTGTATCATCCAGGTATCTAAAGTGCACTTATTCAATTTAGACTGTTCATTGTGAATGCACTACTCACACTATACTTGTTTTCGGTTTGAATTCAGATTATTTAGCTTCTTTTAAGTAAAAATCCTCTTAATTTTTTACAATATTTCTAAAAACAATATATTTTTAAGGCTCTAAAACTATGGAGCTAAAAACATGACAAAACAATCTGAATTTGAATCGTGTGACAATAGTAACATAATAAAACTATTATATAGCGTTAAAAATTGTTTTGAATGGAAAATTATTAACTTAAATTTTAGATGTTTAATATTCAAGCTCAAAACATTATTTAACCACATATAATATTCAGTTTTATTCAATTACAATTGTCGATAATTAAAATGAACACCATTTAAATTCAGATTGTTTTGCCATATTTTAAGATCCATATAAAACTGCTTCTTAGATTAGATTAGATTCAGTGCTTTCAGTGTCCTGTTGTCTTCTGAGTATTTGAGCTGTGTTCATCTCTCAATCAGGTTATGGTTAGGGTTAGCCACACACTTCTGTTAATCAGCTAAATAAGTGTATGATCCAGGTATTTAAAGTGCACTTATTCTATTTAGACTATTCATTGTGAATGCACTACTCACATTATGCTGGTTTTCGGATTGAATTCAGAATATTTAGCTTGTTTTAAGGAAAAATTTACTTAATTTTGTTTTAGATATCTCTGAAAACAATATATTTTACTGCTCTAAAAATATGGAGCTAATAATATTACAAAATAATATGAATTTGAATCGTGTTACAATTGTAATATAATAAAACTGAATATTATATGCTGTTAAAATTGCTTTGAATTGAAATCTCTTAAATTTCAGATGTTCAATATTCAAATGTAAAACTATTTTTAAGGGCAAATAATATTCTGTTTTATTCTTAAATGACAATTGTCGATAATTAAAATGAACACAATTCAATCTTAGATTGTTTTGTCATATTTTGAACTCCATATAAAATTCCTTCTTAGATTAGATTAGATGTTTTCATTGTCCTGTTGTCTCCTGAGTAAATTTATAGTTAGTATAGAGCTGTGTTCATCTCTCAATCAGGTTAAGGTTAGGGCTTGGGTTAAGCACACACTTCTGTTAATCAGTTGAATAAGTGAATTCTGTTTAGACTATTCAGTGTGAATGCCCTACTATTGCTTGTTTTCAGTTTGAATTTAGATTATTTAGTCATAATGGCAGATTATTTAGCTTGTTTTCATTAAAAACTTGCTTAATCTGGACTTATTTTATTGTCATTACACATGTACAAAGCAACTAAATGCAGTTGGGTCTAACCAGGAGTGCAATAGCAGTGCAGGATATACAGGTATAAGTTATAAGAGCAACAATGGGTAATGTTTACAGATGGATGTACTATAAGCCTAACATACAACTACACACAATATAGTGTTGAGTTTTTTAAATGCTTATTTTTGGTTCCACCGTGACTATAATCTATAAACAATCACAAAAATCTACAATTATGCAGATAGAAACTTAATTTAACATCATCTTTGACTCTGGTGCAGGTCATATGTGCTGCTGGTGAGTATTGTGTCTACAGGGGAACAGCGGGTTCAATAGGGATTGTCTGTGCATGTGCTACTGAGTCCACCTGTCAGAGAGTGTTGGCTAGTCTTATAGCACCGGTCTCCATGGCAACCTTTATTCTGTAAAGGAAGCTTGGTTTGCCACAACAGCTGGAAAGCTCTGATTGGCAGAGCTGAGAGACGCTGCATTGGCTGAAGCTGACCTTGGCCACAGCTCGTACACACTGCACACACTTAGCAGGAAAAAAAACACACACGCACATCTCCGCTCGCTTCACTCCTCACACTCCCTCAGTCCCCGCTGGCTGGCTGGAGCTGCGTTTTTGGAGAGATTTTCACCTCTGACCTCCCGTTCCTCAGTGTAGGGAGGAAGGGGGGAGGCTGCTTTCTGTTGCAGGCTGCTAAGTTTATCCGCATCAGTGTGTGTGTGCAAGTGTGAGTGAGTGAGTGTGTGTGTGTGTCTGTGTGTGTAGCTTGTATTCTTTACATTGTGAGGGCCAAATGTCCTCAAAAGTAGAGTAATATCAGTACATTTTGACTTTGTTAGGGACATTTTTTGGTCCTCATGAGGAAAATAAATGATAAAACTCATAATAAAGTATTTTTAAATGTAAAATGCAGATAGTTTTTGTGATGGTTTAGGGGCTGTGTCATGATGGGGGGATAAAATATACAGTTTGTATAGTAGAAACACCATTAAGTCTATGGGAAGTCCCCATAAAGATAGCTTTACAAGTGTGCGTGTGTGTGTGTGTGTGTGTGAGAAAGAGAGAGAGAGAGAGTGTGTGTGTGTGTGTGTGTGTGTTCCTTGTATTTCTTACATTGTGGGGACCAAATGTCCTCGTATAGCAATACCTGTAAATTTAGACTTGTGGGGACATGTTGGTCCCCATGAAGAGAAAAATAAATGATAAAACTCATAAAACACAGAATAAAGTATTATTTTAGTGTAAAATGCAGATTGTTTCCTATGAGGGTTGAGTTTAGGGGTGGTGGGTATAAATTATACAGTTTGTACAGTAGAAATATCATTATATCTATGAGAAGTCCCCACAAGGATAGCTATGTTAGTGTGTGTGTATGTGTGTGTGTGAGAGAGTAAGAGAGAGAGAGCGTCTGTGTGTGCATCTTGTATTTCTTACGTTGTAGGGACCAAATGTTCTCACAAGTATAGCAATACCAGTACATTTTGACTTTGTGGGGACATTGTTTGGTCCCCCTGAGGAATATTTTTTTAATATAAAATGCAGATTGTCACTTGTGAGTGTTGGGTTTAGGGGTTGTGTCAAGGCAGGGGGATAAATAAGACAGTTTGTACAGTAGAAGCATCATTATGTCTACGGGGAAGTCCCCATAAAGGTAGCTGTACAAGTGTGTGTGTGCGTGTGTTGAGATGGGCAGAAATGAATTTTAAAATAAAATACCAAATACATCAGTTTTCAGTGTATCGAAATAAACTACAAAATAAAGCAGCCACACATGTATCAAAATAAAATGCTGTATTTTTGTATTTTAAAAATACTACAAAATACTTTTAAAAGGAAGCATGAAATTTATTCGCAAACCTTCCGTCAATAGGCCTATTCCATTAGTCCCTTCACCATTAAACTGACTCAGTGAAGTAAACAACAGCGTTTCCCTGTCACCTCGTTCACCTACAGGGGGAAGTTGAGGCCTATTTAGTGAGTTGGACTGGTAGCCCAAAGATTGCTGGTTCAATTCGCGGTCCTGGCAGCAATTGATAATGATAATGAGTCAGAACATAGTACTGTATCTGTTGATTGTGTTTTATGGCCAATACAATAGCCATCATCTCTGTTCAAAGATTATTCAACCTATTAACAATCTTAGATTTTCTTAGAGAGGCCTATGAGCGGTCTAAGATCAGTTTGTTTCTGGTACACAGAATTTTTCATAAATCAAAATGTTTTTTTTTTGGAGGGAACTCTTCAATACTTAATGTGAAAACATGAGATCTGAAAACTACCAAAAACTCAAGTTTGTCATTTCCATAAATCATGTTTTTTGCTATTGCACTTTTCAATGCACAACATAAAAATATGATTTCTCAAAATTACAAAAATATCTGTTTTTGCAAATAAATTCTTCATATATATCCTGCTGCTGCCATGTAAGTCTGGAGTTTGACCAGTCAGTATAGACTACACCGTAAAAAAATCTGTAATTTTACGGTAAAATAACAGAAATTAAATTAAATTACAGAAAGTTAAATTACAGAAGTTTACGGTAAAATAACGGAAATTAAATTAAATAACAGAAAGTTAAATTACTGAAGTTTACGGTAAAATAACGGAAATTAAATTAAATTACAGAAAGTTAAATTACAGAAGTTTACGGTAAAATAACGGACATTAAATTAAATTACAGAAAGTTAAATTATAGAAGTTTACGGTAAAATAACGGAAATTAAATTAAATAACAGAAAGTTAAATTACAGAAGTTCACGGTATAATAACGGAAATTAAATTCAATTACAGAAAGTTAAATTACAGAAGTTTACGGTAAAATAACGGAAATAAAATTAAATTACAGAAAGTTAAATTACAGAAGTTTACGGTATAATAACGGAAATTAAATTAAATTACAGAAAGTTAAATTACAGAAGTTTACGGTAAAATAACGGAATTTAAATTACAGAAAGTTAAATTACAGAAGTTTACGGTAAAATAACGGAAATTAAATTAAATAACAGAAAGTTAAATTACAGAAGTTTACGGTATAATAACGGAAATTAAATTCAATTACAGAAAGTTAAATTACAGAAGTTTACGGTAAAATAACGGAATTTAAATTACAGAAAGTTAAATTACAGAAGTTTACGGTAAAATAACGGAAATTAAATTAAATTACAGAAAGTTAAATTACAGAAGTTTACGGTATAATAACGGAAATTAAATTCAATTACAGAAAGTTAAATTACAGAAGTTTACAGTAAAATAACGGAAATTAAATTAAATTACAGAAAGTTAAATTACAGAAGTTTACGGTAAAATAATGGAAATTAAATTAAATTACAGAAAGTTAAATTACAGAAGTTTACAGTAAAATAACGGAAATTAAATTAAATTACAGAAAGTTAAATTACAGAAGTTTACGGTAAAATAACGGAAATTAAATTACAGAAAGTGAAATTACAGAAGTTTACGGTAAAATAACGGAAATTAAATTCAATTACAGAAAGTTAAATTACAGAAGTTTACGGTAAAATAACGGAAATGAAATTAAATTACAGAAAGTTAAATTACTGAAGTTTACGGTAAAATAACGGAAATGAAATTAAATTACAGAAAGTTAAATTACAGAAGTTTACGGTAAAATAACGGAAATTTAATTAAATTACAGAAAGTTAAATTACAGAAGTTTACGGTAAAATAACGGAAATTAAATTAAATTACAGAAAGTTAAATTACAGAAGTTTACGGTAAAATAACGGAAATTAAATTACAGAAAGTGAAATTACAGAAGTTTACGGTAAAATAACGGAAATTAAATTACAGAAAGGGAAATTACAGAAGTTTACGGTAAAATAACGGAAATTAAATTCAATTACAGAAAGTTAAATTACAGAAGTTTACGGTAAAATAACGGAAATGAAATTAAATTACAGAAAGTTAAATTACTGAAGTTTACGGTAAAATAACGGAAATGAAATTAAATTACAGAAAGTTAAATTACAGAAGTTTACGGTAAAATAACGGAAATTAAATTAAATTACAGAAAGTTAAATTACAGAAGTTTACGGTAAAATAACGGAAATTAAATTCAATTACAGAAAGTTAAATTACAGAAGTTTACGGTAAAATAACGGAAATGAAATTAAATTACAGAAAGTTAAATTACTGAAGTTTATGGTAAAATAACGGAAATGAAATTAAATTACAGAAAGTTAAATTACAGAAGTTTACGGTAAAATAACGGAAATAAATTAAATTACAGAAAGTTAAATTACAGAAGTTTACCGTATAATATCGGACATTAAATTACAGAAATGATCTTGAATTTAAATATCTGGTAAATTTCTGTAATTCAACCTCTGTTATTTTAGAGTAAATTTCTGTAATTTAACACCCGTTATTTTACTTTTTTTCCCGGCACCCCAGCTGCCAGAAATAAACTGTAAAATTACAGATTTTTTTACAGTGTAGAGTATTGTTAAATGTTTGTGTCTCATATACTCTATAGTGCCACTTTGACATCTTTAGACAGATATCTTTCCTCTTTATTAACTATACAGTGCACCTGCAGGTCAGCTACTGGCATTTCAAGAGTTCCCACTTAGATATGCTTGGCGTTTAAAGCAGGTTTGGCATGCTGTCCCGGGAGAGAACCCCGAGCTCGGAGATATTTGAGCCCAGGGCTCCCGCCCGGTCGATAAGCATATCAGGAGATCCGAGATCAGGCAGGTCTCGAGAGCTCCCCCTTTAGAAAAGGGAGGAAAAGGAGGAGATGGGGTGGAAGGGGGGGATTCTTCCAAACGAAGATAGAACAGTAGGGAGAAAATGATCCATTTATAGTAGACTAGGATCACTCTGATTGGATTATTACTGATTACAGATGAGTAGCCAGACGTGCTCAATCATATCACGTGCTCCTCTCGAAATTAGTTTATGAAACTTCACTTAAAACAGTCAATGAAGTATAGGACTTATTTTAATGTTGTTTGTCTTGTTTTCTTGCCATCTACATCAGCAACCCATCCATTAGATGTACAGTATACTTATTCCCCCAAGATTTTTTCTGTCTGTTCTTAACTGGAAGAGATTCAGTTTACTGTCTTAAAAAACAAACTAAAGTTGCTCTGCATTTCCAGCAGCAACCCTGAGTCTGATCATGTGCTGAAGACTTCTCATCCTGTTCTTCAGCACTGAGATTTTATTCCATCTCATTTCTTGAGCAAAGACGCTTTATTGTGCACAACAATTGTACACAGCTATTATATATATATATATATATATATATATATATATATATATATATATATATATATATATATATATATATATATATATATATATATATATATATATATATATTTATTTATTTCTGGTCTTAGCATTATGCAGTAGTGTTTTGCATGGTTCGGGATCTGTGGAGCTGCGCATCGATGGATTTGCTCTTCAGTGTTTGGACTCTCAGTAGTGATTATTAACCCACACTGAACTGAGCTGAACTGAACTGAACTTAAAACTGAAAGCTGAACTACACTGTTCCAATTTACTATAATCTTTTATGTGAAGCTGCTTTGACACAATCTACACTGTAAAAAAACCCCTAATTTTACAAAAAATGTCTCTAAATTTTTTACAGTATTTTTTGTCATTTCAAATTAAATTCAAGACTTAGTAAAATGACAAGCAATCTTTCTAAATGAACATTATTATAATTATTTTAGGTACTTTATCATTAAAAACAAATGACTGACATTTTTGTTTTTTATACAGGGAAATTACAGTATTATTTATACAGTATTTTTTCTGTTATTTTAAATTATATTCAAAAGTCCGTCAAAATTACAAACAATATTTGTAAATTAACAGCTTGACTGTTATTTTATGTACTATATAATTAATGACAAATTACAGCAATTTTCCTGTTTTATACAATACAATTGCTGTATTATTTACACAGTGTTTTTTCCAGTTTTTTTGAAGTACAATCTAGGAAAAGTCTCTAAAATAAGTGTTTTTCTGTAAAATTTTAATGAAAATATCTGTAGATTTATTATTTTTTGCACTTTATTTCAACAAAGAAGTTTTACCGTAATATTATGGTTTTTGTTTGGCAGGCGTAGCTGCCAGTCATTTGACCTTTTTTTTTACGATATTTTTTTTACAGTGCACATTGTAAAAGCGCTATACAAATAATGGTGAATTGAATTTTCAATGGTTGTTGACTCACTCCTGAATATACCCTCGCCGTTTGTCTGTTACTTTCTTTAAGCATAATTCCCATCCATACTCCAAGCATTGACCAGCTTCTTCAATATTACAGTTTTTTTCCAACTGCTCACACACAAAATCTTTTCATGCCACATGATTTCTGAAACATCTCACTTAAAATGCAAAACTACACCTCAAATCTCCAAAACTAGAAGCTGTTCTTCAGCCTTGAACTCAATTTTCAGTTGCATAAAACACTTTTTTTTTTTTTTAACTCTACACACAACTCTCTACCTAAAACACATGAATCTAACAGGAAGCCACTTGCTTTCCTTTTCCAAACACAACCAATCAAAATGCAACCCTTTTTCACCCCGTCGCACACACACACACGCTCCTCAAATGTGGAAACACTCAACTCTTAACTGATCACTAGGGCCAAACAGAATCTGCGGACATTTTTTTGCCATTTCTGCTGGAATTTTGTTAAAAATCTGCGTATTTATGTGGAATGATTTTGGGAGTATCATAACAGAAAAATGAATATATGAAGTAAAAAGTAATACCTTTTTAGCTTTTATTTAATATTAACAATGCAAATCCAATTAGATCCACTTTATTTGGTAAACAAAGCAAATCTCTCATATAATATCTCTACTGAAAGACAGAAAATATTACTTTACAAACTGTATTGTGAATGAATCGTATGAACATTTTCATATTAGACAATAATATGACTGAAGTTAATTTAAAAACTGAATAAATATAAATGTACACACATTAATTCAAGTTAATAAACAGAATCGATGATGGGCTAAAAATCTGCGGAATTCTGCGCACGCAGATTCTGTGTGGGCCTACTGATCTCTAACCAATCACTGCTTTAGTCTAGTGTAGGCCAAAGGTGATGGGACACTGGGCTGTTCTGGTCCGAAAGAAAAAACTGGTTTTCCACCCATCCACAATTAGTAGTTTTGTACCTGCCCCATTTTCTGCTTTTCTAAATACTAAATTCCGCTAGCAGAGCCTAGCACTGTAAAGTGTATGATGGCCAACCCTACAGTATGCTCATATGACGCTTCTCCAGACAATAAATGCATGTACCTTGTATTTCATACATTGTGGGGACCAAATATCCCCACAGTTATAGCAATACTGGTAAATTTAGACTTTGTAGGGACATTTTTTGGTCCCCATAAGGAAAACAAATAATAAAACTCATAAACCATACAAAATGAAGTATTATTTTATTGTAAAATGCATAATTGTTTCCTGTGAGCGTTGACTTTAGGGGTGGTGGGTATAAATTATACAGTTTGTACAGTAGAAACATCATTATATCTATGAGAAGTCCCCACAAGGATAGCTATGTAAGTGTGTGTGCGTGTGTGAGAGAGTGTCTGTGTGTGCACCTTGTATTCCTTACATTGTGGGGACCAAACGTCCTCACAAGTATAGCAATACCAGTACATTTTGACTTTGTGGGGACATTTTTTGGTCCCCATGAGGAAAACAAATAATAAAACTCAAACTCAAGTATTTTTAAAATGTAAAATGCGGGTTGTTTCCTGTGAGGGTTGAGTTTAGGAGTACAATGGTTACAGTTTGTACAGCAGAAACATCATTATGTCTATGGGAAGTCCTCATAAAGATGGCTGTACAAGTGTGCCTGTGTGTACCTTGTATTTCTTACATTGTGGGGACCAAATATCCTCACAGTTATAGCAATACTGGTAAATTTTGACTTTGTGGGGACATTTTTTCGTCCTCATGAGGAAAATATATCATAAATCCCTCATAATAAAGTATAATAAAGTAAAAATTCCCATTGTTTTCCATGAGTGTTGGGTTCAGGGGCCGTGTTGGGGTTGGGGGATATATTATACAGTTTGTACAGCAGAAACATCATTATGTCTATAGGAAGTCCCCATAAAGGTAGCTGTACAAGTGTGTGTGTGTGTGTGTGTGTGTGTATCAGGTTGTGTGTGTGTGTGTGTGTCAGTTTTTTTGTGTGTGAGTGTGTATTTCTCAGTGTGTGTGTGTGTGTGTCTGAAAGAAGACAGAGTGAACTTGTGAGCAGGGATGATGCAGCTGATGATGATGGAGCTGGTGTGAGAGTGTGTATCCAGGGGTTGGCTATACCTGGCTGCTTTCTGTGTCTCTCAGTAACGAGCCGACTCTAACAAGAGACAGAACCAGCTCAATTATTAAAGAGTGAGAACGAAAGGGAGGGGAGACGAAGAAGAAGAAGAAGAAAATAACAAGAGAGAAGCAGCGGTAGACTGAGAAACACATATACATCACATAAACAACAGCTCATGCATGCTGGGAGATGCAGAGACCATCACACACACACACACACACACACACACACACACACACACACAGTCTGCTGGAAAACAGGCCTGCAAAAGCTTCATGTTTGCTCGTTTTAAAACAACTTATGCTGCATGGGTGAATTTAATCTGCAGGTTTGTCTGATAGACTCAATTAGATTACAGAATTATCAATTAGCAATGGGTTAGTCGCCTCACATCAAGAAGATCTCTGGTTTGAGTCCCGGCTGGGTCAGTTGGCGTTTCTGTGTGGAGTCTGCATGTTCTCCCCGTGTTGGTGTGTTTCCTCCGGGTGCTCCGGTTTCCCCCACAGTCCAAACATATGCGCTATAGGGGAATTGAATAAACTAAATTGTCCATAGTGTATGTGTGTGTGAATGAGTGTGTATGGGTGCTTCCCAGTACTGGGTTGCAGCTGGAAGGGCATTTACTGTGTAAAACATATGCTGGATAAGTTGACGGTTCATTCCACTGTGGCGACCACTGATTAATAAAGAGACTGAGCTGACAGAAAATGAATTACCTTTATTCAACTGTACAGCTAATGCAGTCACACATTGATTTTGTGCGCATGAAATACATAAATGAAACAAAACTGCTTGGATTATTTTTTTAACCTTCATGCATTAAAGGTTTTACTGATCTTCCAAAAAAAATCACTTAAAATGCATTAACCCCTGTAATGTGTTACTTGTTTACAAACGGTTGTTCTTGTCTAAAAAAAACAAAACTAACAGAACGATTCGTTTTTATGTCATAAATGATATATTTAAATTATTCTGATATTTTATTTATTTATTTATTCGTTCACTTATTTATAATTTATTTGTTAAAATGTTTGAAATATTTTAATTTTTAAAAAATATGAATAAAAGTTTATTATTAGATAAATATTTATTCATTTATGCACTTATTTATTTTGTAATTTATTTTTAAAAATGTAATGAAATTTATTTTTAGTTAGAACTATTAAACATAAATCCAAAATTTAAATGTATTTCAGTTGGGACTAATTTATTTATTTATTTTTTACCTGTAGTGTAAAAATAGGTTTATGAAGGAGGAATGTCGGGTGAAATGTTAAAACCTAAAAATCTTTTTAAAAGTTTTTATTCATAAATATTTATTATTAAATAAATTATTTATTTTTTTTAATTTATTAATTTATTTATTTAAAATTATTATTATTTTTTTCAATAAATTTTTTTAATTGCATTTATTTTTAATTAGTACTATTAAAACATAAACCAAAATTTTTATGTATTTTAGTTGGGACTAATTTTTCTTTTTACCTGTAGTGTAAAATAGGTTTATGAAGGAGGAATTTAGTAATGTTAAAACCTCAAAATCTTTTTTAAAAATGTATTAAAAAAATTTGTATAAATAAATAAATAAATATTCATTTAATTATTCATTTATTTTTAATTAATTATTATTTTTAATATATATATATATTTTTTATTGTATTTATTTTTAGTTAGCACTACATATTTCAGCTGAAACCAATTCATTTTATTTACCTGTAAATGTAAAATAGTTTTATGAATGAGGAATGAAATGTTAAAACCTAAAAATATTTTAACCAATTTTAATAATAATTTTTTATTAAAATGTATTTAGTTAGTTAGTTAGTTAGTTAGTTAGTTAGTTAGTTAGTTACTTATTCATTAAAAATAAATGCAACATTTTTATGTATTTCAGTTGGGAATAATTTATTATTAATTTTTACCTCTATTCTAAAATAGATTTATGAAGGAGGAATATTGGGGGAAATGTTAAAACCAAAAATATATATTTTTTAAAATTCATAATACATTTTTATAAATTAATATTGATTTATTATTTTTTTTTCATTAGTTTTTAATTAGTTCTGATAAACATAAATCCAAATTTTTATAAATATTTCAGTTGGGACTAATTTATTATTATTATGATTTTTACCTGTAGTGTAAAATAGCTTTATGATGGAGGAATGTATGTGAAATGTGAAAACCTAAAAATCTTTGTAAAAAATTATTCATACATTTTTATTAGTAAATAAATTATTATTTACTTATTTATTTATTCACTTAATAATTTTTTGTATTTTTAATTAGTACTATTAAAAAGCATCTCTGGATAAACTTCATGAGAATGTATGGAAAATAACCTGTTTTATTCATTCACACCTAGACACCCAGAACATGCATATTTAAATAGTGTTTTAGCATTTAATATGCACAGACATTAGTCCATATCGCAATGTGATCAAGTTTACAATCCTACTTTTGATTTATTCATGTTAAGATAGCCAAATTCCATGCTAATAACTCGATTCAGTGATTCTGTTTGCGTTTTATTTAAAATAATACACATTGTGATATATGAATGGATTGTTATGGGAAGTTACTGAAAGCTACTTTATGTCATGTACTTTATTTGTACTGCAAGTACACTGTATTACATGCTGATGATTTGTATGCATTCATCCCTGACATATGTCTCTCTTTCTCTCTCTCTCTCTCTCTCTCTCTCTCAATCTCTATTCCTCCCTCCGTCTCTCGCTCTCTCTTTCTTTCAGGTAACAAACTGCCTGGCTAAAGATTGCCATGGAAACATGCAGTTTGAGAGTGAGATGAGAAATGATTGAGAGAATCAATGTCTAAGGTAAGTGTGGGTTTTCATTGCATACATCGTTTAGGTCACACAGGACAGACTGTTCAAACACGCTCATTGTTTTCAAATATGCAGCTGAAGTGCCTCCTATGTCTCCAAGAACAAGAATGAAGGTTATGATGTACCACAGCCTTTTATTAATCTGCTTTTTTTATTCACAAAACTTAAATGAAGCACGTTTGACACCGGAATCTGTCGTGTTGTCATGCAAACTTTGCGCTCTTTCTCTTTGTGTAGGAATTCAACTATTTTTGATGATTGCATTTAGTTTCATATTAGGGTTTCTAGCTCTAGTTTGATTGCAAATTATTTGATTATGTATTATGGTGATGGTATAATGAGAGGAGAAGAGGTTATTTCAGTGTTATCTGAAATATGGTGAAAAGTCTTGCATCACGGGAGCAAAATCTTTCAGTTGTCATTCAAATGGAGATTCTGCGTATTCCATCTGGAGTATGAAATGCGTTTGTCCAAATTGTGAATTATTATTCGTGAAGTGTTCCCACTAGTTCAGGAGCACGACTGAACGGGGTTTGTAAATGCATTCGGAAGTGTTCAAATACAAAGACTACAGTTTGTGAATCAGGGTTTCTGCAGATATCATAATGTCAAATTTAAGACTTTTAAAGACCTTCTTTGAGACCATTAAGTATTAAATTTAAGACCTACATCACAATATCGAAAACACACATACACATGAAGAGAAAATGCAAACTTAGTGGTAAAATAAACGTATTCAAACTGAGCAGTACTAAAGACAGGTTAGATGCACCATTGAACTACAGAAAAAAACAAACAAACAAACATCTTGTTGGATTTATACTTCGCACACCTTCGAAACGGACGAGGCTTTTATACTTGACGTGTTCGCCATTGAGATATTCTTTTAAATGACAGGGGGCGGTCTAAAGAAACAGGCAGTTCACGAGTTCACACTTGCAATAGTTTCAGAATAAAGCGTATTTGGCATGCTGTCCGGGGAGAGGGCTCTGAGCTCGGGGAAGACACCCAAACTCGAGTTATTCCTCTTATCAGGAAACAGAGGAATTGGGATTCGAGCGAAGTATCTAGCCCGGCCCCAGAACGCTCCCCCCGGGATTGTAATGCTTAAGAGGTGAGGTGACGGGGTGGTGGAGGGATGCTAAAGTTGTAAGATGCTGCAGGTAAGACAGCTTTGGTATATATAGGGGTTTGGTCAAGAACTGAGTGGATAATAGAATAATTGTCAAAGACGTATTTGATACTGAAACTTCTGTGCCTGCTCCTCCCGAAATTTGTTTATATAACATCACTAAATTCAGACGGATAAACAGAGAGGTAGAAAGTTTCTGGGACTGGGTCATATCATTAATATCATTGAAGATTTTTAAACTAACTTGTTTTTATTATTTATTATAATGATTATAAAGGTTTTTATAACCATTCAAGATTTTTTTAAATCAAACTTTGATGCATCACTTGCTTTTGTTCATATCTCAGAGAGTTCTACCTATTGAATATAAATATTAATGGCAACAGAACATGTGTTGCTCTACAATTATATTTTTTATTATGGCAAAAATAAAAGCAAAAACTTACAAAAAATATATTTATTTTTTTTATTTTGCCCACTCAACAATTCACACATTACTGTCTGGCTAGTTTCTGTCCTATACTTAAGCTTAAAAAGGCAATAATGATCCAACATTCCTGACCATTATCACCAATAAAGCCTAAAAACAGGCCATCAGTATGTTGTAAACTGATAGGTTCATATATTCCTTTCAATTATCAAAGACATAATGTGTTACGTAATTTTAGTTTGTAACTTGTAAATTGTTTTAAATTCAAAATTATAATAAATACATCAATGTAAAAACTGTGAATGGTGGAAAAACATATTCTGAAATATTAAAACCACCTGGGTCTCCACTTTTGCATGGCCTCTTTTTTTGTTTTAACAAACTTATCCCTCAGGTTTTTCCAAACTTTTACAAGAACTTTCCTCCTTTCCCACGGCTGTTGCAATTAATAGCCAAGAATTGTTCATTTGGTTATCTCTATGATCACGCATGGACAGATCATAAGGATGTCTGTACAGTGTTACCTGTTTCAGACAAAATCGATTCAAAGTGTTTCATATTTAACTCAAATCAAACGTAGCGCAGCGCAAACTGTTCAACCGAGTCTCAAAAAATTTCATGAGCTCCGCCAGCTGAAATCATGTCGCGTGCACCCAAAGGGAACCTCCGCAAACACAGTGATGACGTCACATTCGCTGTGCACAAGGAGTTCAGTAACAGAAAGCTGATTGGCTAGCACATGTTGGTCTCATTTGTAGTTGTAATGCTACAAATTACATTTGGACTAGAGAAATAAAGAACTACAAAACCACGAAAACCAAGCAACAGCAACAAAAAAAGAAATTAAATGAGCATTCAATGTAGCGTTACATGGACATCAGAAAAATAAGACCTGTGGTAAAATATTTAAGACCTAGAACAGCAAATTTAAGACTTTTTAAGACTCTGCGGAAACCCTGGTGAATATATCAGTGTATTTAGATTTTATTTGTTTTGCTATATAATTGTTTTGCTATATATTGTAGCTATTTTTTTTAAAATGGCACTTTTAAATCGATTTTTTTTTTCTTTAATATTTTCTAATATTAAGTTTACAAAGCAGGGGCGTCATGGTGGCGCAGTGGGTAGCACAATCACCTCACAGCAAGAAGGTCGCTGATTTCGAGCCTCGGCTGGGTCAGTTGGCATTTCTGTGTGGAGTTTGCATGTTCTCCCCATGTTGGTGGGGGTTTCCTCAGGGTGCTCCGGTTTCCCCCACAGTCCAAACACATGCGCTATAGGGGAATTGGGTAAGCTAAATTGTTCCTAGTGTATGTGTGTGAATGAGTGTGTATGGATGCTTCCCAGTGATGGGTTGCAGCTGAAAGGGCATCCGCAGCATAAAACATATGCTGGATTAGCTGGCGGTTCATTCCGCTGTAGCGATCCCAGATTAATAAAGAGACTAAGCAGAAAAGAATGAAATGAAATGAATGAATGAAAGTTTACAAAACAAGCAAGTAATTTCATTCATTCATTTTCCTTCGGCTTAGTCTCTGTTTTACAGTTTTACTCAATCGCTTTGGCTCAATTCTCGATTGAAATTTTAATGTTCAGATCTCTGAACAATTAGCTCATTGTTCACTTCAGAGTGGCACTTCTTATTGACTTAAGCAAATTGTAAATGCTTTGGCACATGTGTGCAAACAATAAGTACAAATTTCTGTAGTCTGAACAAAAACTAATAGCATATGGCTTGCTGATCAAAACTGATGAGATAATTCTCATTTAAACTGTCAAACTCTTTACAACTTCTCAATCATTTTTCATTGTGTAAGCCACCACAATCAAAAGAGTCTATTCAATTATCAAACATTTCTATACACACGTTTACACCATAAAATCTGATACTGACATTGTTTATAATGTCTGCTAAATTGGTAAATGACCTCTGATTGCAATACAATTTAAAGCAACTATTTAACAGTGGTGGAAAGAGTACTGAATAATCATACTTAGGTAAAAGTGCCATTACTTGCCTAAAGATGTAGTGCAAGTAGAGTAAAAGTATCTGTTGTAAATATTACTCAAAGTATGAGTAAAAAGTTTCAAAAACACTCAGGAATAGTGAGTAGTGATACATGTCATTTGTGGATGTGTGTAAACATAACATTCTGTAGTGCATTTAGTCATTGCCCAGCAGGCACACAACATCATAAGATGTTAATATTAGGTTAGATTTAGGTTGTGATGTCAGGTTACCAAAATTCAAGTCCAGCCAGCGTCTAAGGACAATGTTATTTTGATTGATTTTACGTTGTTAGAAAGTGACCAAAATGCAATGTCAAGCCAACATCTTAAACCAACGTCATATTGATGTCAAATACTGACATTTATTCATCAGGTATGGCAACCAAAATCCAACATCTGATAAACGTCATAGTGGTAACGTCCACACAATGTCAAGCTGTAACATTATTAGACGTTGATAATTTGTTGATTTTAGGTTGGACATTGGACATTGACGTCGGCCTGACTTTGGGTTCTGAGGTCAAGCCAATGTTGGGATACAACGTCAATACGACATCATGTTGACATCTTGTGCCTGCTGGGTGTTTAAGGCCACTTTCAAACAGTTTGCTGCTATTATAAATCACCCATGTCTTGAGGTAGTTCATTATGATGTGATTTACCTTCTATGTGTGATTTGATTGGACAGGAATCACAGGACTGATTTTTCTAATCCCCATAGACAAGAAGTAGTGACTGCAGGTTGAAGGAAAGTAGTGGAATAAAAGTATCGATACTGCACTAAAAAGGTACTCAAGTGAGACTAAATATTTTTAAAACTACTTAGTAAATTACAATTTCTGAGAAAAACTACTTAATTACTGTCATTTGAGTGTTTGTAATTTGTTACTGTACACCACTGCTATTTAACCAATCAAGTCTGGGAGAATATACATTATAGTAGTCAACATTTGAAGTGTATCAAAACGTTTCATCAACGTTGTCCAAAAAATATGCAGCAACACCCTTACAGTCTTGTCTTACAGTAGGATAATTTTGATCCACTTCAAATGTTGACTACTGTATACAGTTGACGTCATAATTATTAGCCCCCCTTTTAATTTTTTTTCTTTTTTCAAATATTTTTCAAATGATGTTTAACAGAGCAAGGAAATTTTGACAGTATGTCTGATAATATTTTTTCTTCTGGAGAAAGTCTTCTTTGTTTTATTTCGGCAAGAATAAAAGCAGTTTTTAATCTTTTAAAAGCCATTTTAAGGTCAAAATTATTAGCCCCTTTAAGCTATATATTTTTTTCCAATAGTCTACAGAACAAACCTATTTACCCTAACCTGTCTAGTTAACCTAATTAACCTAGTTAAGCCTTTAAATGTCACTTTAAGCTGTATAGAAGTGTCTTGAAAAATATCTAGTCAAATAATATTTACTGTCATCATGGCAAAGATAAAATAAATCCGTTATTAGAAATGTGTTATTAAAACTATTAAGTTTAGAAATGTGTTGAAAACAATCTTCTCTCCGTTAAACAGAAATTGGGTAAAAAAAATAAACAGGGGGTTAATAATTCAGGGGGGCTAATAATTCTGACTTCAACTGTATGAAGATACAATCACTATCACTACCTTTACTATTTTTTTTGAGAATGGAGAACGTCCACAATCCTAAACTGCAGGATCATGCTTGTGGAAGAGCAATTGGAAGACTTGTAATCTCTCGCCTGACCAACAATAGTGACAGAATGTTCACCAAGAATATTTTCTTTGTTTATTTTGTAGTATTTTTGTGCATTTCTGGTAACATAAGAAATATGAAATGTACAATACAATAATTGGATAAGCAAGACATGACACATGCACTTCACATGTGATACATTCTCACAAAAATAAATGTATTGTATAAATACAAATGTTCTTCTCTCAACAAATATCACATTTTTTAAAATGTTAATTTCCATGGTCGACTGTCATGGTGAAAAAACCACTCATCATTTTGAGCAGTGTGGCTCACACTATGACAAATACACTTCATGTTTTGGTAGCCTTGGCCAAATTACCGACATGATAACTAGGTTATGAAGCATGAATGAAATGTTTTGAGGGAGTAACTACATTTTGCAGACATGCTGTAAAGTTCTGAAGTTCCAGCAAACAGTTATGAGATTTGCACTCACAGTGAAGTCTGTTTCAAAAATGTGCCAAAGCAATTGAGAAAAACTGTATTAGGGGTCACCACAGCGGAATGAACCGCCAACTATCCCAGCATATGTTTTATGCAGCGGATGGTCTTCCAGCCACAACTCAATACTGGGAAACACCCATACACACTCATTTGCACACACACTCATACACTACGGAAAATTTAGTTAATCCAATTCTCCTGCAGCGCATGTGTTTGGACACTGGAGGAAACCCGAGCCACCGTGTCGTCCCTCAGATCGATGTTTTATGTGTAATTGTTTAGTTTGTGGCAATAAGTGGCACAATGTACATCAAGCCGATTGTTTTTGAGAATAAAGGCCTTCAGTCTTACACCCTGCCCTAACAACATGAAATGCAACAAGATTCCAGTAACAAGTAATTTGTCTGTTCACAGAAAAATATATATTATGCAGCACCAAAAAATAGTCCCCAGCTAGGTATCTAGGTAACAGTGCTGTGTAATATTATTGTACCTTCAGCCATGGTATGACAGTAGAATTCCTTGATTATTCTTATGCCACAATGACAGTATAGTTCCATAACTTTCCATTTTCTTCATGTAATTAAAGAAGAGTCAAGCTTTAAATAGGAAAACTTTTTTCGAATTTGAGTGAGATGCTAATGGTCTAATCTGATTCAATGATCTATGCTAAGCTAAGCTAAAAGTGCTCCTGTCAGACCCAGAGATTCAAAAAAGGTAAAACAAAACTTTTTAACTCTAAAAGGAGTCATAAAATGAATTTATTACCCCAAAAAAGTGCAGTGTTCCTTTAAAATGTATCATCCGTGTATTTACAGCAACACGGACACGTT
Organism: Danio aesculapii; assembly: GCF_903798145.1. Classification (NCBI taxonomy): domain Eukaryota; kingdom Metazoa; phylum Chordata; class Actinopteri; order Cypriniformes; family Danionidae; genus Danio; species Danio aesculapii. The sequence goes on from NC_079453.1 coordinate 45,738,453, forward strand.
TCAAGTGTCAGATTTCAAGCATAATTTAATTACGGTCGATACTTTGATTATAAAAATCACCTCTAAAGTTATACAATCTACAGTGTAGAAAACCTTACAGAAAACCTTACAGTGTACAGGACAGAACATTCTAGGAAATCAGACGAGTCCAAAGATGGCAGAAAACTGTCCTTCACCTGCTCTAAGCTCCTCAGGTCATCAATCAGTTCTCCATCTTTCTCAATTAAGGCAACATGTTGCTCTATTAATGTAATCATAATCAAATTGTTCCCAGAGCTGAATTTACATCCGTGACCTCTGTCTCTGTAAAACACACACACACACACACACACACACACACACACACACACACACACACACACACACACACGACAGGACTCTGGGTGTTGTTGTGTCAAACTGCGAGCTCAGAACACCTGTTTCTTCCCCAGGAGACTGTTGTACCTCCAGAGACTATATTTGTTGACCCTAATTTAATTATGCACAGAGAAAATAAATGATTGGATGCATGGATGGATTGATGGATGGAGAATATAAATGGATGGATGGACAGAAATTAAATGATTGGATGGATGGACGGATGGATTGATGGATGGAGAATATAAATGGATGGATGGATGGATGGATGGACAGAGAAAATAAATTATTGGATGGATGGATGGATGGACAGAGAAAATAAATTATTGGATGGATGGATGGATGGATGGATGGACAGAAAATAAAATATTGGATGGATGGACAGAGAAAATAAATTATTGGATGGATGGATGGATGGATGGATGGATGGATGGATTGACAGAGAAAATAAATTATTGGATGGATGGATGGATGGATGGAGAAAATAAATTATTGTATGGATGGATGGACAGAGAAAATAAATTATTGGATGGATGGATGGATGGATGGATGGATGGATGGATGGATGGATGGAGAAAATAAATTATTGGATGGATGGATGGATGGATGGATGGAGAAAATAAATTATTGGATGGATGGATGGATGGATTGACAGAGAAAATAAATTATTGGATGGATGGATGGATGGATGGATGGAGAAAATAAATTATTGGATGGATGGATGGACAGAGAAAATAAATTATTGGATGGATGGATGGACAGAGAAAATAAATTATTGGATGGATGGATGGATGGATAGACAGAGAAAATAAATAATTGGATGGGTGGATAGATGGATGGATGACTAGATGGATGACTAGATGGATGGATGGACAGAGAAAATAAATTATTGGATGGATGGATGGATTGATGGATGGAGAATATAAATGGATGGATGGACAGAAATTAAATGATTGGATGGATGGACGGATGGATTGATGGATGGAGAATATAAATGGATGGATGGATGGATGGATGGACAGAGAAAATAAATTATTGGATGGATGGATGGATGGACAGAGAAAATAAATTATTGGATGGATGGATGGATGGATGGATGGACAGAAAATAAAATATTGGATGGATGGACAGAGAAAATAAATTATTGGATGGATGGATGGATGGATGGATGGATGGATGGATTGACAGAGAAAATAAATTATTGGATGGATGGATGGATGGATGGAGAAAATAAATTATTGTATGGATGGATGGACAGAGAAAATAAATTATTGGATGGATGGATGGATGGATGGATGGATGGATGGATGGATGGAGAAAATAAATTATTGGATGGATGGATGGATGGATGGATGGAGAAAATAAATTATTGGATGGATGGATGGATGGATTGACAGAGAAAATAAATTATTGGATGGATGGATGGATGGATGGATGGAGAAAATAAATTATTGGATGGATGGATGGACAGAGAAAATAAATTATTGGATGGATGGATGGACAGAGAAAATAAATTATTGGATGGATGGATGGATGGATAGACAGAGAAAATAAATAATTGGATGGGTGGATAGATGGATGGATGACTAGATGGATGACTAGATGGATGGATGGACAGAGAAAATAAATTATTGGATGGATGGATGGATGGATGGATGGATGGATGGATGGATGGATGGATGGATGGATGGATGGATGGACAGAAAAAATAAATTATTGGATGGATGGATGGATGGATGGACAGAGAAAATAAATTATTGGATGGATGGATGGATGGATGGATGGACAGAGAAAATAAATTATTGGATGGATGGATGGATGGATGGATGGACAGAAAAAATAAATTATTGGATGGATGGATGGATGGATGGATGGAGAAAATAAATTATTGGATGGATGGATGGACAGAGAAAATAAATTATTGGATGGATGGATGGACAGAGAAAATAAATTATTGGATGGATGGATGGATGGATAGACAGAGAAAATAAATAATTGGATGGGTGGATAGATGGATGGATGATTAGATGGATGACTAGATGGATGGATGGACAGAGAAAATAAATTATTGGATGGATGGATGGATGGATGGATGGATGGACAGAAAAAATAAATTATTGGATGGATGGATGGATGGATGGATGGATGGACAGAGAAAATAAATTATTGGATGGATGGATGGATGGATGGACAGAGAAAATAAATTATTGGATAGATGGATGGATGGATGGATGGACAGAAAAAATAAATTATTGGATGGATGGATGGATGGATGGATGGATGGATGGACAGAAAAAATAAATTATTGGATGGATGAATGGACAGAGAAAATAAATAATTGGATGGGTGGATAGATGGATGGATGACTAGATGGATGACTAGATAGATGGATGGACAGAGAAAATAAATTATTGGATGGATGGATGGATGAATGACTAGATGGATGACTAGATGAATGGATGGACAGAGAAAATAAATTATTGCATAGATGGATGGATGGCCAGAGAAAATAAATTATTGGATGGATGATGGATGGATAAATAGATGGATAGACGGATAGATGGATGGACGGACTGAGAAAATAAATTATTGCATCGATGGTTGGACTAAACGATCAATAGACAGATAGATAGAAAGATAGATAGACAGACAGACAGACAGACAGACAGACAGACAGACAGACAGACAGACAGACAGATAGAGGCTGTTTTATGAGAGATTAAGTGAATCGTTGATTCAAAGAGTCAGAATGGCTGACTCATTTTGAAACGCAAATGGCTCTCTTTATGAATGGATCATTGAATCGCTTGCTGTTGCTGTGAGATGCAGAAATGTACTGCTCGAGATTTGTTTGGAACTTTTTTCATTCACAAAAAAAAAACTGTGTCCAAAACATAACTCACTCAGTACTCATGCACACTCTCATATCCACCAAAACAACATATGTGTGATGATATTACTGAGCTATATATTTTTACCTCATAAAAAACTTAATTTCAATTGAGAAGCTCACTTTTTGATTCAGTTCAATTCCTGATACTGTTCAGTGATCATATACAGCAGATTTAATACAATGAGTAGCTTGAATATATGAATAATTTTAGTCAGAGTGAATTTTAATCATAAAATATGTTTGCCCAGCCCTAACAAGATCCTATACAGTGATATGTCTTTGCTTTCAAAAGTTGAATTATAGGTTCATTCAAAGTGAGTGACATTCTCGACAGCATCTGTTTATACATTGTTAAAAGCAGCAATTATGATATTGTCAAAGATGATAAAAATCACACAGCCCTCACAGATAATGATAAATAAGCAGATAGTTAAGATAGATGAACCAATTTGAACACAAGAGACACTGAAAAAATATATAATTCGTCACATTTACTAATAATTTTTAAAGGTAAGTGGTTGCAATAATTTATATGGGCTGAATTTAAACAAAAAAATTCAATTTTTAATGTTCAACTTAATTTGTTTGCTTAAATTGAGCCCGTATAAATTGTTTGCAACCAATGATAAAAATCAACATTTGTAAGCTGTTTGGACAGCACTGTGTGTATACAGTGTGTCCACAGTCATATTGGAGTGATAGAGACAATAGGACCCAAATTCCAGTGATTTTGAGGCCCACTGCAACGTGATGTAAGAGTATAGTTTTCCCCACCCACCAATTAATTGACAGGCGCCATGTTTCTATAATAACATGTATACACACGTCCACAGAACTTTTGTTTTGCAAATAAACTGATCAATTAAAATATCTCTTCCAACTGTCTGTGATTTTATAAGCTTAAAACGTGTTTAAAAACAGAGCATGTTGGGAATAAAGACAGTAAAATCGCTGTTATTCTTAACCGATATAATCACCACGGCCGCATGGTGTCAGTAAACGCTAACTGTGTGTTCACACCGAAGGCGGCGAGAGTGTCAAAGTTCGCTCTGGCCACCCTGGCAACAGCGCTGTCTGCCATCACAGCTTCAACGACGAGAGTGTCAAAATTCGCTACATTGATCTTGTATTGAAAGGAGCCGTTGCAGCATATCAGCAAATCACTTTGCGTGAAAATTTTGCACGCCTTTTATCAAATTAATTTATTTAAAGATTTATTTTTGGCCTTTATTAATGCATGGGACAGTAATGAGACAGGAAGCAAAGTGGGGGAGAGAGAGGGGGTAGGGACGGGAAATGTCTTCAGACGCCCTGAAGTGCTACTGCACCATATATCAGCGCGCTAACCACTAGGCTATTGCGCCGATCAAATTAATTTAATATTGGAAGATCCAGTTGTTGCGTGTGGTGTGGCTTTGCTCCATTTATCCAATAAGTGTCCATATGTCAGAAATTTTCTGAAGCAGCAATACTGTTTTGTACTGTTGAGATTCTCGCTTTTTTAAAAAGAAAGAAATAAAAATTAATATAAATATAATATTAAATAAATTAGTGGTGGGCCGTTATCGGCGTTAACGTGCTGCGTTAACACGAGACTCTTATCACGTGATAAAAAAAATATCGCCGTTAGTCTATTCTCAAAGTTGGGTTGGGAGCTGGGTCTATTCTACGCAAGGTATGGTGACTTTCACCTTGATATTTTAGCGTGGATGTATACCTGACCGGTGAGCCGTCTGACAAAAAAGTGCCCTTCTGAATCAAATCAGCAGGATGCCTGACTTTAACGGCTGTACAGCAGTTTCACTTTAACTCATGAACATTTCATTCATGCCCCCGTGACAACCTGGGGTGTTAGACGCAAATAAGGAGTAAGAACTGGTGAGAGTGTTATGGAATTTACTAATGCACGCCAAATGGAGAGAAAAAAAAACTTCAGCATTTCGCCGTGTGTGTGTGTGTGGTCATTTACTGACAGCCCAGGCGGCATTTTTTGTGGATCTTGTTGGAAAATATGTTGAAAATTCCTACATGACAGTAATAGTTTGATTGCGGTGTTTACTCCAATAATGCCACTAATATCTGCATACTCTACGTCTTAATTCCATTTCTGTTTAGTTCAGTTATGACTTTAGTCGGATTACATTTACATTTAGTCATTTAGCAGACGCTTTTATCCAAAGCGACTTACAAATGAGGACAAGGAAGCAATTTACACAACTATAAGAGCAGCAGTGAATAAGTGCTATAGGCAAGTTTCAGGTGTGTAAAGTCTAAGAAGCAAAGCATTAGTAATGTTTTTTTGAGAGAGAGCACAGTTAGTGGTATAGCCAGAGAGGCAGTTGCAGATTAGGAAGGAAAGTGGAGACTAAACAGTTGAGTTTTTAGTCGTTTCTTGAAGACAGCAAGTGACTCTGCTGTTCTGATGTAGTTAGGGAGTTCATTCCACCAACTGGGCAGATTGAATGTGAGAGTTCGGGAAAGTGATTTCTTCCCTCTTCGGGATGGAACCACGAGGCGACGTTCATTCACAGAACGCAAGTTTCTGGAGGGCACATAAATCTGCAGAAGTGGGAGCAGATAAGAAGGAGCAAAGCCAGAGGTCGCTTTGTAAGAAAACATCAGAGCTTTGAATTTGATGCGAGCAGCAACTGGCAGCCAGTGCAAACGGGTGAGTAGCGGAGTGACATGTGCTCTTTTGGGTTCATCAAAGACCACTCGTGCTGCTGCGTTCTGAAGCAGCTGAAGAGGTTTGATAGAGTTAGCTGGAAGCCCGGCTAGTAGAGAGTTGCAATAGTCCAGTTTGGAGAGAACAAGAGCTTGAACAATGAGTTGAGCTGCATGTTCAGATATGAAGGGTCGGACCTTTCTGATGTTATAGAGTGCGAATCTGCAAGATCGAGCAGTTCTAGAAAATTAAGGATTAAGGTAATCTTTTGAGATTGAGAAATCTCAAAGACTTAATATTTGGGTAGCACACATTTTCTGAATGCCTTCGGCAGAATTCATTTAAACCATTTTAATCTAGATTAATTCCGAGATTAATCTAGATTTAAAAAATGTATCTATCCCCACCTATAAAATAAATATAATAATAACTTAACATTAGCAATATAAGATAAGTGCACATCAGTAACTCACTTTGTAAAGCACTTTGAATTGCCACTGTGTATGAAATGTGCTATATAAATAAACTTGCCTAACTCGGCAGTAACTTTTTTAAATGTATGTCCCTGTAAGATAACATGGTAAATAATTGGAAATGAATAGACTGCAATATTCAAACCCTTGGGAACTCATCATTTCAGAAAGGCTTGAATAAACTCCACCACAAATGCATAAAATAAACTTGCTTGGTATTTTTGACAAATGAGCTGTGTTTCAGGTTCATCCGTGTCTATCACTGACTGCTGTTTATCTGACGTAATGCATGATGAGAAGCAGACATGCACGTGGGAGTGGTGGGCGGGGAGGAGTGGCTCATTTGTAATTAAAGCCACAGGCTACAAAAACAGCTACACTGTAGTCAGACACCAACATGGGCAGATTCTGGAGGCTGTAATTAATAATCTGATGGGTATTTTGAGCTGAAACTTTACAGATACATTCTGGAGACACCAAATGCTTATCTTACATCTTGTAAAGGGGGTTAAAAGAGGTACCCTTAAAGAAAAAAGAAAAATTTCTAAATCCAATGAATAATTTTCTTAAGTGTACTTAAAATTAATACAAATGTAAAAAAAAAGTGTGAAGTGTGATCAAAAAATCCTTAAAACAGCATATGAATGTTCTTCCGAGTGATTGATCAGGTGTCTATCTCTCCATCTCACCGTTCTCCTTGTGTCTAATTATCTTTCTCTCTCCTATCTCTCCATCTCCTGTCTTTTCCTCACCTTCAGACTCTGTTGCAGACTCTCTCTCTCTCTCTCTCTCTCTCTCTCTCTCTCTCTCTCTCACCATCCTCCTGTTTCTCTGTTTCCTGTTCTATCTCTCCCTCTCTCTCTCTCACTCTCTGTCTGCTGGAAGTTAATGAGCCCAGCTCCCCCTGGGGAACACACACTTCCTCTGCCAGAGACAGAAGAGCGAGCGAGTGAGATTACACAGTGCAGAGAGAGAGAGAGAGAGAGAGAGAGAGAGAGAGAGAGAGAGAGAGAGAGAGAGAGAGATGTAGCAGAAAGTGAGAGATGGTGGGGAAGAGGAGGGGTTCTATGGGGAGATAAGGGAGGAAGGAGAAAGAGCGAGGGAGAAAGAGATAAAGAAACAAGAAAGTGAGAGAGTGGGGGAAGAGCAGAGCAGAGGTACAGAAGACCGATAACATGGAGAGAGAGAGAGACAGAGAGAGAAAGAGAGAGAGAGAGAGAGAGAGAGAGAGAGTAGGAGGGAGTGGAATTTTCTGGATATGATGATAGAGGGAGTGTACAGGAGAAAGATGGATGAGTGCACTATACACACACTCCCATCCTGAAGGAGAAGGAGAGATTTAGACCATGGAAACAGAGAGACAGTGAGTGAGCGAGAGAGAACGAGCTGTGAGGGCTAAAAAGAAACAGATGCTTTTGAATAAGGACCCTGAGAGAGAGAGAGAGAGAGAGAGAGAAAGAGAAAGAAAGAGAGAGAGAGAGAGAGATAGAGAGACACTTTGACACTAAATAGAACTTTAGTTACAATGTTACCTTTTTTTCATTATATGACATGTTATATGAGGACACACACCATCGCGTTAAAAGAGAGGAAGTGGGGTTGGATGATTCTAAGGGCCCATGCCGTTTTGGGGCCCCCAGAGTTAGTATTAGGGGCCCCCAATGCAATTTTAAACATTTATCAGTCACAATATTCATTCATTTATTTATTTTCCTTTGGCTTAGTCCCTGATTTATCAGGGGTTGCCACAGCAGAATGAATCGCCAACTATTCCGGCATATGTTTTATCCAGCGGATGCACTTCCAGCCGCAACCCCGTACTGCGAAATACCAAAACACACACATTCATACACACACACTCATGCACTAAGGCCAAATTTCATTCATGCATTTTTCTTCGGCTTTGTCCCTTATTTATCAATGTTGTTCTGTGTGGTCATGTGCAAGAAATAATGCTCCATGATTACCAGATTTTAAACTATGTAGTGCTAAAAACCAAGGTTCTGCCTAGCCAAAGAAAAGAAAAGAAAACGGAGGTATACAAGGCCTGGGTAATAATAAACAAGCAAAACAACTGCATTCTGACAGCGAACTGCACCTGTACGGCAGAGTATGTGAACTTACATTTTTACGTTTCATTCTAAGCATGCAGTGTCCGCAGTTCACCATATGTAACTGCTTTTGCTGAAATCATTGCTGCAATCAAAAACGAGTAATGTGTATGATTCAGCATAGCGTGAACTCACCTGATATGAGAACTGCAAAGCTCAGCATTTTTAATTACGTCCTCACTTCATTCAGCTCCCTTTTAGCCAAGGGTCGAATTGGGCATCCTACCGCACAACATGACATGCTTGCTATTGCAACCAGTCTCTATTTGCTATCGGGAACCCGTGTGACGTCATGTGTGACCTAGGTTGGCAATTCGTCTATAGCGCTTGTGTTTGGACTGTGGGGGAACTGAAGCGCCCGGAGGAAACCCACGCCAACACGAGAAGAACATGCAAACTCCACACAGAAATGCAAACTGGTCCAGCTGGGACTCGAACCAGCGACCTTCTTGCCTACAGCGCTAACCACTGATCAGGAGGTCATGATTTTATTCTTTTTGACACTGAATAGAAACGGTGTTTTATTCGCAAATGTTTTATGTGATATTCCTGTGTTGCGCATAAGTTGAATTCACATCTTTGGATGGAAACTAATGAGGGAGTGAACATGGCTTTGTTCTCTAAAGTCTGCGTTACAGTAAAACACAAGCTTTACTTTAATCTGAATCGGGCTCTGCAGTGTTTCCAAAAGTCTCAGTTGTGTGGATGCCAGACGTAGCTGTAGCACAAGTTGTGTCTTCTCAATCATTTTCAAATGCAGTAATGTATACGTGGCCTGAGAGAACACGTGGAGAACGCTTTGTGAAAATCTGCATGTGCATTCATTCATTTTCCCTTGGCTTAGTACCTGATTTATCAGGTGTCACCACAGTGGAATGAACCATCAACTATTTCAGAACAACCCAGTTCTGGGAAACACCCATACACACTACGGCCAGTTTAGTTCACCCAATTCACCTAAAGAGCATGTGTTTGGACTGTGGGGGAAACTGGAGCACCCGGAGCAAAGAGAACATGCAAACTCCACACAGAAACTCCAGCTGACCCAGCCGGGACTCGAACCAGTGACCTTCTTGCTTTGAGGCAACAGTGCTAACCACTGAGCCACCAAGCCGCCCCTGCCTACTGCATAGGTGAATGACACATCAATACACACACACACACACACACACAAACACACGCACGCACGCACGTGCACACACACGCGCACACACACACGCACACACACTCACTCACAATCATCGACTCTGCAGATACAAACATATGAGGACACTTTATACACTCACACACTATGCAAATATATATATAGACGAACAACACACACTCATTCACTTTTACACACACACATACACTCACTCACAATCACTGACTCTGCAGATACAAACATATGAGGACACTTTATACACACACACTATGCAAATATATATATATATATATATATATATATATATATATATATATATATATATATATATATATATATATATATATATATATATATAGGCAAACAACACACACCCACTCA
>NC_079453.1:45753476-45795976 GCF_903798145.1 Danio aesculapii
TTTATGAGGCTGTTTACATATCGCATCCAAAACCACATTAATAACATGACTCGTGCTTCTTTCTTTACTGATTTAAACTTTGAACTCTCTGTCTCGTGCTGAACGCAGTCGACCAATCGCAGTAGACTGGGTCATCGGACCAATCAGCGCAGCTTCGTGCTAAGGAGGGGTTTGGAAACAAATGAATCGCTGAACAATGCATATGGGAGTCGCTGGGATAATTAAGTAAAATAAATGCAGATTATTAGACAATGAAAGTGTTTTTGACCTTGCATGCATATCAGTCTGTTGTTGGAGACCCCCAAAACCAAAATATGACCCTTTTTAATGCATAATAGGGGGTTTTTAACAGTAAGGGCTAATAATCCCTGCTGAAAAATGACCAGCTAAATCCAGCTAAAACCAGCTTGACCAGCCTGGTTTAAGATGGACATAGCTGGTTTTGGCTGGGCTCCCAGCCTGGCTAGGTGGTCAAGCTGGTTTTAGCTGGTCATTTTCCAGCCTGACCAGCTAAGACCAGGCTGGAAATGGCTGGAAACCAGCCTGGAAATGGCCAAAACCCCTCTAAAACCAGGCTGGTCAACCAGCTAAAACCAGCCAACCAGCCTAGGCTGGTTTAAGCTGGATTTTTCAGTAGGGAAGTCTTCAACTCTATATATCACGTTCATACAACATCAATGCCTTTTTTCAACTCATGCTATACCTGAAATATCAGTCTGTTCAGTACTCACAATAAATGAGCAAAAATACAGATCTCTGTATCTCGCTGTATCTCTGGCTGTTCCAGCTGCTGCCATGATCATATGACCGAGCACAGGAGCGAGAGGTCAGGATGGTGTAGTCTGAACTCCTCTTAAAATAACCTACTAGACGAGCACAAGAAAATACGTGTAAAGCAGAAAGAAAAGACAAGGAGAGGAAGTAAGATGTGTGTGGTGTGCATGTGTGCGTTTTTGGCCCGGGCCGAGTGTTGAACGCAGAGTCTCTGGTGATGAAAATTATAAGGAATTTCCTGCAGCTGGAGACAAAAGAGAGGGAGAAGTCAAGTCATAGAAAGTGAAAGAGATGGAGAGGTTACAGAGAGGAGAAGAAGAAGAAAAGACATGTAGATGAGAAGGAAGAAGACAGGAGAGGCTTTGAAAGCAGAAAAAAGATGAGCGCAGCACACTTTTTTATGTCATGCACAAATTAATTATGCTGGTATCTAATATATATATATATATATATATATATATATATATATATATATATATATATATATATATATATATATATATATATATATGTTTGCTTGGTGAAATGTATTCCCAGTACATTACATACAGTTGAAGTCAGAAGTATTAGCCCAAATTCTGTTTAACGAAGAGATTTATTTCAAGATATTTCTAAACATAATAGTTTTAATAACTCATCTCTAATAACTGATTTCTGGTAAACTTTGCCATGATGACAGTAAATAATATTTGACTAGATATTTTTAAGACAAGTATTCAGCTTAAAGGGAGACTTAAAGGTTAATTAGGTTAATTAGGCAGGTTAGTGTAATTAGGCAAGTCATTGTATAATGATGGCTTGTTCTGTAGACCAGGGGTTCCCAAAATTTTCAACCCACAACCCTAAAATAACAATGCCAGTGACTCGCGCCCCCCAAATTCCTTGGAGGTGGTTATAAACACCCAAACATTGCGCATGCAACAACAGCCCTATATAACCAGGAGCATATTGACAACACAAAAAAGTGCAACAGTCTAACAACCATAACATTGTTATAGTCATTTATTAATTTGTTTAATTTAATATTAACCTCAACTAATGAGACTGGTGGACACAATGTTTTCAGCACAAGTCTATTCTTGGTTTAAATTTGGAGACCACTAATCAGAGATCATCCTCAATATTCAGATGTTGCCTGTATTTATCTTTAATGTGTTTGATTGCCATAAAGGTGTCAGAAAGTTTAACCTGGTGCTAAAAAATAAATCTGCTGCAGCTGACGCTATTGCTGTGTTGTTAATCTAACGTAAACACACCAATCCTATGAAAAAAAAATCATTTAAAGGATGATGGCTTTTCATTTGAATGATTTACTATTAAAAACGACTGTTTTTAACTTCTGTGGGTTTTGGTTACAATATAGTAATTCTAATAGTTTAATAAAACTACCCCCACTTTGGGAAACACTGTAGACAATGTAGACAATTGAAAACAAATATTGCTTAAAGGAGCTAACAATATTGACCTTAAAATGGTTTTCATTCATTCATTCATTTTCTTTTCGGCTTAGTCCCTTTATTAATCTGGGGTCGCCACAGCGGAGTGAACCACCAACTTATCCAGCATATATTTTATGCAGTGGATACCCTTCCAGTTGCAACCCAGTACTGGGAAACCATTAAAAATTTTTTTTTTTTAAACTAAAACTGCTTTTATTTTAGCCAAAATAAAACAAATAAGACTTTCTCCAGAAGAAAAAATATTATCAGATATACTGTGAAAAATATTTTGCTCTGTTAAACATCATTTGGGAAATATAAGAATAGAATAAAGAATAGAAAATTCAAAGAAAGGCTAATAATTTGGACTTCAACTACTGTATATACTGTATACATGCATCTTAGGGCGTGCTCACACTAGATACAGTTGCCTTGAACCGTGCTGAAGTGCGATTGTTCTCCCTCCTCTTACCCCCGACGGCCGCACTCACACTGCATTTTGCCTTCCGAGTCGGAGCACGCTTGCGTCATCGATGATGCGACTGCTCAGTTTAACAGTAGAGAAGCGCTCTCGCTCAGCACGGTGGACATTACTTCTGTTATACCGTTTTGTATTATTTTTAGTTGTTCGCTGTCTTATTCACTTCAATTCATTTTTAGATGTTAAAAACAGTTTGTTATGCTGCTTAATGTTGCAAATTGATATTTTTTATTACATTATTTTCTACTTTAAAGACATCTGTGTAGTCTTGCACACACTTGTTTGTAGAGTAAGTAGTTTGACCGTTTTTTGCCGTTTATTATAGTCATTTCTCCTATACGCAACTGAATTTGAAGTTCTACAACAATCGCAAAACCGAGTACACTTCCGCATTTTAGAACACCACCACGTCTTTGGCCTGTAGGGGAAACCGGAGCACCCGGAGGAAACCCACGCCAACACGGGGAGAACATGCAAACTCCACACAGAAATGCCAACTGGCCCAGCCAGGACTCAAACCAGCGACCTTCTTGCTGTGAGGCAACAGTGCTAACCACTGAGCCACCAAATATAATTTTTATTTCAAATACATGTTCTTATAAACTTTATATTCATCGAAGTATAAATAAACACACACTGCTACAAATGCTTTTCTTGCGTGGAGTTTTCATCTTGTTTCTCATCCAAATTTGTTAAAAGTCGTAAATCAAAGTAGAAATACAAGACAAGTGAAAAAAATTGATTTGTTTTCAGAAATAATAAGTCAAAATCAAGTGAGTTTTTCCTTTAAACAAGAAAAATAATCTGCCAATGAGGGAAGTAAAAGATCTTGTGTTCAGTTAGAAATAAGAATTTTTTTTTACCCCACTGGCAGATTATTTAGATTGTTTTGATGAAAAGCCCTCCTGATTTTGACTTATTATTTCTGAAAACAATATTTTTTAAATTTTATATTTTTATAAAAGTCATTTTTAGATCTTTGGATCAGAAACAGGACCAAAACATTAAGAAAGAAAGGCATTTTTGTGGATTTTTTAAATTAGAAAATAAACAAATAAATAAATAAATAATAAAACAATTTTAAGAAAACAATATTAAAATATTTTAGGTTTTTTTTTTTAAAAGACAAGGCAAGGCAGGTTTATTTATGCACCACATTTCATCCTCAATGGTAATTCAACGTGCTTTACATAAACAAGAATAAAAGAAACAAGCATAAGAAAATAAAAACAACAAAGAATAAAAATGATTAAAAACAGATTAAAATGTGTTAAATAAAACAATATCAATAATCAGTACTTTATTGAGTGTGTTATTATGCTGTATTAGCCCCGTCATTGATAAAGAAATATGTTTTAATGAATTAACAAAGATCAACAGTATAAGAAATAGGCACATTTATGGGGTTCTTATGTTACTGTCAGTTTAAAAAATACAAATGGACTTTATTAGTTTTATCTTCATTCAATAAAAGGAGTTTGTAGAGTTTTTAAATAAATAATTAAATAAATAAACATGGGGAAATCCTATGGCAACTAAACCCCTTGAATGATGTCAGAATTGTCATTTTTTGAGTGAACTATACCTTTAAGAGATTAATTAGCTATACCTGACACATTCATTTTCAACACCTTAAGAGTGTCATTTAGGCCATTTTTTCTTTCTTTCTCTCAGGAATATTACAAATAATTGTGTGGTTAATCACATTGTCTGTAAAATATCTTTTTCTCACATCATAAATAAATGCATGAATATATATAGCGGTCTTTTATATTTTACCATTTGGACTGCATCAGTCTGATTCTTCTGGAAGTAAATATACAGTCATGTTTTGCATAAGGATATAGACTTTTTTTATCAGTAACAGATAAAGATACAGATTATCCTTTAAAGACATACATGTTGTTAATTATGTATTATGTAATTATATGATTATAAATGCTTTATAAATGCCTTTATTGAACATTTTAAAACTAATTGCAGAGCCTCATGCCTATACACTTCATTACCCATGATGCTGTATAGAAAATTCCACCAGTTATACTTGGAGTGAAGAAAGTGTCATGCCACTGCCATGTAATCAAGTCTGCAATCCTCTCAAAACATGCACATTTTGCAATTAATTTAATTAATTTAGGGTTTCTATAAAACCACCAACTTTAAATCATTTGTAATGCTCCATGACTTTGTAGATGTTATCGCTTATTAAAGCTGTTAAAGTGATAGTTCACCCAAAAATGTTAATAATTTCAAAGGAAAATTCATTAATTACTGTTTGTTTTATATATATATATATATATATATATATATATATATATATATATATATATATATATACACACACACTTGTACTTTACACTTTATATACACTTTATATATATAACACTTTATAGGAGCATTAAAGCGTTATGTAAAAAAAAAAAGAAATTAACATGAACAAAAAATATATTTAATATCTGTTAATAACCAATACGGGAAAGTGATGCGCAGTATTAAGAAAGCAATATTGAAATGGTATTTTTACGGTATTTTTATGGTATTTTTTTTAACAATATCAATAATCAGTACTTTGATGAGTGTGTTATTATGCTGGTCTTTGCTGTTTTAGCCCTGTCATTGATAAATAAATATGTTTTAATGAATTAAAGATCAACAGTATGAAATAGCCTAGTTTAAGGGGTTATTATGTTATTATGTCAGTTTAAAAATATATAATCGGACATTATTAGTTAATATCTTAATTTAATAAGTCACAACTTTAGATTTTATAGCGTAATTGAACATCGACGATGTTATTGTGATCATTTACCCACCCATATGAGCTTCATTCCTCGGTTAAACACACACAAAAAAAGATATTTAATGAAAGCTTAAAAGCTGTAACCATTGACTTCCATAGTATTTTTTCCTACTGTGGAAGTCAATGGTTACAGGTTTTCGGTTTTCTTCAAAATATTGTCTTTAATGTTATAGAATAGAGAAAAATAGGGAGTAAATTTTAATTTTTGCGAGAAATATCAATCTAAGTTCACAATCTTGACATTTTTTTCTCAGTTTCATAGACGTCTTTGCTTCAAATCAAAGTTTATAATGGTATAGGTTTGATTCACGGATTTAAAACACTTTAATAAAAATCCTCTTGGGTAAATTGCTCCGTTGCTGAAATAGTGAGCACTTCATGGCACTTAAAAGTTTGTAAACTCCTCCATTATGAGCTTCCAGCTGGGATGGTGACTATATAGGCAGCGAAGGCGAGTTTTAGAACAGAGCAATTGTGTGTGTGTGTGTGTGATATGACAGCTGTGTTTCTGCAGAGTGTCACTGGAGTGTCTCTGTGGATCTTATGACCCACTTCTACCTCTCTCTCTCTCTCTCTCTCTCTCTCTCCCCCTTTCTCTCTCTCTCTTCTCCATTGCCTTCCCCTTCCTTCTCTCTCTCCACACTCTAAGCTTCTCCTGCATTCTCTCTCTCTCTCTCTCTGTCTTGCTCTAACTTTCTCTCTCTCTCTGTCACTCGCCCTCACACACACTGTCGGGCTGCTGCCTGTATCTTAGCAACAACTGCACTCTCATTTGAACTGAGTGAGTGCTTTTCCCCAACACACCCACTGACACACAGACACACACTTCTGTATACACACACACACACACATATATACAAGCACTCTTTTGCACTTGTATAAACACACACACACACATGCATCCCAGCGCAAACATACTTGCACATCTCACTCAGATAAAGTTGGATGGGAGATGCCAAACCAGACAATGTGTGTGTGTGTGTGTGTGTGTGTGTGTGTGTGTTTCAATGAATGAACATTTCAATCTGAACGTGTGTTTTAAAGTGTTTTTCATGCACCAATGCTGTGATCAATATCGCAGGGTTCAGATGAGAACGAAATCACTTCTTTATGTGTTATTTCATCTGGGAGAATCGCCTTTCTGCTTCTTATTTAGACCGTGATTGGCTGAAGTTTCATCCGGAATGAATAGCGCTGAAATCTTGTTGCAGGATGAGTCAGATAATCTCGTTCTGCGCTGGTATTTGTTTACAGCATGGCTGATTTTTTTTATTTTTGCCAATGGACAGGTGGGCTTCAGCGTAGACTTTCATGTCCGTCATTGGACGGCGAATGTAAAGGGAGCATTGTGATTGGCTAAACGTTACCAGCTGTTGGGATCCCCTGGGGAGCATTGCAGCAGTTAAAAGGATTGGAGCAATAGAGAAAGAGACAAAACGTGTGTGGAGAATGGAAAGCGGGAGGGAGGCGAAGAGAAGGAGCTGCAGTGTAAGAAAAGTCCAATATGTTCTGTTCTCATTCAAACGCACTGGAAAAAAAAAAAGAAAGGGAAACTACGGATGGATTTTTCCCTCAGAGGAGGCAAGGGAGGTGCAGAACTGCATATAATTAATAGCTAGAGCAAATAAGCCAAAACAAATCTGAGATCAAATTGTGTGTAAATGGCAAGTCGTCTTTCTGAAGTTACACTGTCCAAAAGAGACAGCCTCTTTTGTGTGTGCCTTGAGATTCGTTGGTTATTAGAGGGAAAGATTGTGATTATTGTAAAACGTTGCTGATAATAATTGTGTTAGCCAGTTGGTGGTAGAAGAAAACAATAGGGATGCATTAATTCTGGCAGATTCCCAGTGTTGGGTTGCGGCTGGAAGAGCATCCGCTGTGTTTAATACATATGCTGGATAAGTTGGCGGTTCATTCCGTTGTGGCGACCACTGATTAATAAAGGGACTAAGCCAAAAAGAAAAATAATGAATGAATAATTCTGAGGCAGCACAGTGGTGCACAATCACTTCACAATGAGAAGGTCGCTGGTTCAAGTCCCGGCTGGGTCAGTTGACTTCTCTGTGTGGATTTTGCATGTCTTCTCGTGTTTGTGTGGGTTTCCTCCGGGTCCTCCAGTTTCCCCCACAGTCCAAAGATATGTCCTATACTGTAGGTGAATTAGGTAGGTTAAATTGGGCATAATGTATTAGTGTGAATGAGTGTGTATGGATGTTTCCCAGTACTGGGTTGCAGCTGGCAGGGCATCCGCTGCGTAAAACAATTGCTGGATAAGTTGGCGGTTCATTCCGCTGTGGCGACCCCTGATTTATAAAGGTACTAAGCCGAAAATAAAATGAATGGATGAATAATTCTGGCAGATGTGTGTAAGGATCAATTTGCATTAAAAATATTATTTTCAAAAGACAAACTTCATTTTGAGAGCTGGTAAAGTACAGTGTAAATAATAACTGTGTTCGTGCGAGCAAAAGAAAGCAGGTGAATACAGAATGAGAGGATGATTTTCACGAAGCAACTGTGTGTAGAGGAAACGCAACTGGTGCGATTGGTCCTCTTTGAAATAGACTGGACAAAAAGCGATGCTCGTGCACCCACAGCCATGCTGCTTTCAAGAGCTCAAGGTTTATTAAAAATAAATAAATAAATAAATAAAATAAAAAAATAAAAAAATATATATATAAATAAAATAAAATAAAAATATAAATAAAATAAATAAATAAATAAATATATATATATATATATATATATATATATATATATATATATATATATATATATATATATATATATATATATATATATATATATATATATATATATAGATAGATAGATATCATTAAGCAGCAGGAGTCACTGCTTTTGTTTTAATTATTCTTTGAACAGAGTATTAACAGGCCTAACATTAACCGTGTGCGCGTGATCATCCTTTCATCATCACACACGGTATGTTTTGTCACCAGCTTTCTTTTGCTTACAGTTATTTTTGTTAATATGGTTGAACTTTCATCCTTTACAATAACATTGCTTTAATTGAAGATTAACTCCATGTTTATGTGTAGTTAACTGATGATCTGGGACCTTTAGCCAGGACAGATTATATATTGTATGCACATTTTAGATACATGACAATAGATCTTTTTAAATGTCCAATTTTTAAAAAAGAGAAGTTTTGTTGAATAAAAAGTATGCATACAACTATATTTTGCTTGTTTTGATCAATTTAAAATGTGTGGCTGAGAAATAATTATTTCTTTTTGGTGTGGCCAGAGATAAATTTGGTAAATCCTTAAATTTTGAGCGCTGAAAAGTCACGTGAAATAAAAACTAATTGCAATATGACACAACCCATTTGCTCATGCACATTGAGCAAGCTCATACACAGCACACACAAAAAGTGAAATGAATGAGGAGGCATGTGGACATAACACAACATCTAAATTAAGTAATTTTAGCCTGTCAAAGTCAAATTTATTCATATAAAATATATTTTCCAAGCAACAAAAGTGTGGCTAGTGAAAATGGCAAGTGGCTAGTAATGTTGGAAATCTACTAGCCACAGTGGCTGGTGATCAAAAAAGTTAATGTCAAGCCCTGTATACTTGTATTATTGAATATCGGCACACGTTTTAACCAAAGTTTGTCTTTTCCTTCTCATTTTAATAATCTACCACGCAGCACTAGTTGGAAAGAAGCGGAAGCCACATTTAATTAGTACACAAAGCAGCACTGCTAGCCTCACTAGCGTCTCCTCTCTGTCTTTCACACACACTCATCGCTGACTTAATCCAGCTCACTAGTCTGTCCTGGCAGGCGAATATGTGACGCTGCCAGAACTGTGAGAGAAGAGAAGAGTCGGAGAAGATCCAGACATTCAATCTCTCTCTCTCTTTCTCTCTGAAACGCTTATAGGAGGAGGAATGTGTGTGAATATCTGAGGGACTCGATGCTGTGTGTGTGCGTGACTGTAATTAAAGTGCTGTTCTGCAGTTGTGCTTGTTCCTGTCTTCTGTGAGACTGATGCTTAATTAATGAGTGCTATTAATTAGAGAAGGAGAACGAGAGGGAGAGAGGAGGAGACAGAAAGCAGAATTAAAGTGTGAGAGCAAATTAGAAAGACGGAATTTGAGGGTGAAGTATAGCAGATATTTTTGGGGAACGCGCACTTGTCTGTTTAGTGTGGGACAATATCATGTACAGTTGAAGTCTGAATTATTAGCCCCCCTGTATATCTTTCCCCCCAATTTCTGTTGGATTTTTTACAACACATTTCTAAACATAATAGTTTTGATAACTCATTTCTAATAACTGATTTCTTTTATCTTTGCCATAATGACAGTAAATAATATTTAATCAGATAATTTTCAATATACTAGTGTTCAGCTTAAACTGACATTTAAAGGATTAACTTCACTGTAAAAAAAATCTGTTATTTTAGGGGTTTTTTTCGGCAGCTAGACAGTAAAATAACGGCCGGTAAATTACAGATATTTACTGTAAAATAACTCATAATAATACAGAAATTTCCTTATATTTAAATTTCCGGTAAATTTCTGTCAATTTCTGTTATTTTATGGTAAATGTCTGTAATTTATGGTGGTATTTCACATTTTTTTCTGGCATCCTAGCTGCCGGACAAAAAAAATGTAAATAACAGATATTTTTTTACAGTGTAGGATAATTAGGCAAGTTAGGGTAATTAGACAAGGTAACGTATAATGATGGTTTGTTCTGTTGACAATCAAATAAAATATTGCTTAAGGGGGCTCATAATATTGACTTAAAAATGGTTTGAAACTGCTTTTATTCTAGCCGAACTAAAACAAATAAGACTTTCTCCAGAAGAAAAAAATATTACAGGAAACACAGTGAAAAAATCCTTGCTCTGTACTCTCAGAAAAAAAAGGTACAAAGTGGTACAAATAATGTTCCTTAAAGGGCACCTAGATTAGCCCTTTTTTCAGATTTAACATAAGTGTTTTGCATCTCCGGAATGTTTCTTGTGTTGAAATTGGAGGAAAAAAAGATTTATATTGTACATAGGGGAATGTTTTGCTGTAACATTTTTGTGAAAAGTGTTGTGAAAGGTTTAGCAAAAGTAAATCGTTTGATGTTAAAGTATTTTTTATTCTTTATTGTAAATTGAAAATGTGTTTTTACACAAAAAGAAACTTTTTTGTAAAATAAAACATTGTTAAAAAATGCATTTGATGTTTTATATTTACTGAAAATAAATTGAGGCATTTTGGATAAAGCAAAATGCCTTTAAATAGTTCTTGAAGGAACACATTTGATACTGTTAAGGTACAAAGTGTCTTGTTACTGTAGTGGTACCTTCGTGGATTTGTACCTTTGATAAAAGTACAATATTGTATCTGCAGGTTTTAAGAACTAAAAGGTACATTTTGGTTTCCCATGGTACAAATTATGTCCTTAAAGGTACAAACTGCAATGGTACAAATGTGTTTCTGTGTCTTAAGGTACAATTCTGTTCCATAAAAAGGTACTGCCCCAGTGACAAGGGTTTGTACCTACTTTGGTACAACATTGTACCATTTTGTACAACACTTGAGAGTGTGTTAAAAATCATTTGCGAAATATTTGAAAATGAAAACATAAATAAAATCACAAGAGGGTAAATTATTTTGACTTCAACTGTATGTCTGAGTCGTCTAAAGGAGATTTGGGATGAAAACACACATGCTTGTTAATGGGATTGTCTGAGATTTGACCCTTGTACACTGTAAAATATGATATACTGTATTATCAAATTTCGTTATGTGTTTAATACAAATTGGTCTCTAAATCAAAATATTATGAATTGCAATGAGATTACACTGAAATAACATACCTTGGAATTGACCAATACCATTTAACATACCTTGGATTGACCAATTAAAATCAAGTATTCTAGATGGCTGTTTAATGACATGATATACTGTATTATTGAATATCGGCACACTTTTAAACTATTATGAATTGGCCACCAAATTAAAACGTCAAGAATTGCAGTGAGATTACATTGGAATAACAAACCTTGGAATGTTGTGATTGACCAATCAGAATCAAGTATTCTGGACGGCTGTTTAATAACATGACTTACTGTATTATTGAATATCAGCACGTTTAAACTAATATAAATTGGCCACAAAATCAATATGTTATGAGATGCTGTGCGAATATTGAATAACATACCTTGGAATTGACCAATACCATTAAACATCCCTTGTATTGACCAATCAGAATCAAGTACTCTAGAAAGATGTCTAATAGGATGATATACTGTATTATAGAACATTGCCACATGTTTAAAGTAATACAAATTGCCCAATAAATCAAACCGTTATGAATTGCCATGAGATCGCGTTGGAATAACAAACCTTGGACTGTCATGATTAACCAATCAGAATCAAGTATAATAGACAGCTGTGTAATAACATGACATACTATATTATTGAATATCAGCATGTTTTTAAACTAATATGAATTGGCCACTAAATCAAATCATTATGAATTGCCATGAGATCGCGTTGGAATAAGATATCTTGGACTGTCATGATTGTCCAATCAGAATCAAGTATTCTAGACAGCTGTGTAATATCATGATATACTATATTATTGAATATTGGCACGTTTAAACTAATATGAATTGGCCATTAGATCAAATTATTATGAACTGCTGTGATATTGCGTTGGAATAAGATATCTTAGAGTGTCATGATTGACCAATCAGAATCAAGTATGATACATGATATACTTGTTTTATTTTAGCTCTACACTATAAAATATGGGGGTTCCACACAGTCAGTTTGTGTTGGGACAACATGAAGGAATTAGGTTAATAGTCAGTTTTTACCAATTTTAGTGGATTGAAAACAATTAAGTTGTCCACAAAAAAGAAACCTCAATAACTGTGTGGTTTCAGCGCGTTATATAAGTAGTTTAAACAAACAGCAAACATCATTTTTGAATGAGGTTGGTATTACTGCATAACTCTCATAATTCATTCAAAATCTGTAGTTATTACATTATATAACAAACAAAACTTAATTTTTTCATCTCATGCTAATTTTTTTGTTTTTACTATGGTATTACTGTTATAGTCTATTTTTCTTAATAAAAGAATTTCAGATTACACATGGTGCACTCCAAAAACGTATGATGCAAAAATAAAAACAGATTTTTTTCCCAATATTATCAATAAAATACTACAAATAACTATTTATATATACTACAAATAACTATATATATATATATATATATATATATATATATATATATATATATATATATATATATATATATATATATATATATATATATATATATATATTCAATCATATTCAGTATATTAAATGATTCTAAATTATCATATCAACAATATCAAACTTACTGTTGTTTTAAATATACACTGCTCAACAAGTGAGTACACCCCATTTAAAAAAAAAAATTATACTTGCATCCATTTCTTGGTGGATATATGTCATGTATTTTGGTAAACTTTCACAAAACAGATTTATTAAAAGTATATATTTATTAAAATAATATTTAATCACCAAACATCTTTAGAAACAGTAAGATAATACATTTTAATACAGTCAAAATATGTGAAAAAAATACTACAAAATTTTATATATATACATATATGCATATATATATATATATATATATATATATATATATATATATATATATATATATATATATATATATATATATATATATATATATATATATATATACACACACACACATTTTTATGATTTAATATTTTTCCCTAAATTTGGGTGTCAAACTTTGGACTGTTGTCATAAGTTATTTAGTAAGATTAGCTCCAGATTTAGCTTCAGTGCTGACTAATCTAATGTATATGCAGAGATATATAGATAATATTATTTTATATGTGAGATTTGTGAGAGGTATACTCATATATGCTGAGCACTGTATAATCTAGGTCTAATTACCAGTTTTAACCCCAATAGAATAAATGCAATTTTATCAAATTCTTTAGATTTTGTAACTCTTGATTACTCAGAAAGGTATAGCTTCAGAGACCCCTGAGAAGTTTTCAAAGAAAATAAATTCACTTGTGTGAACTTTTTACTTTTAGATGAAAAAAATAGATCAATGTTTCATGCTGCCCTGGTTTGTCAATATGTGTACATGTACGTGTTTATCAGCAATATTGCGTTAGATATTG
Source organism: Danio aesculapii (assembly GCF_903798145.1). NCBI lineage: Eukaryota > Metazoa > Chordata > Actinopteri > Cypriniformes > Danionidae > Danio > Danio aesculapii. The sequence goes on from NC_079453.1 coordinate 45,767,168, forward strand.
GGAATAGGCTATGTATTTTTTAAAACACTGACATAAAGATTATTTTACAAAGTATTTCTGACTCCTAAAGTAGCTCCATACTCGCCTAGATCCAAAATCTCCCATACATGCATCTATGAAAAACTAGAAAATTTCCTTACATGAAAACAAAACTATAAATAAATAAATAAATAAATAAATAAATTGAGGCAGTAATTGGCTGGTTCGAGTCTCGGCTGGGTCAGTTGGCATTTCTGTGTGGAGTTTGCATGTGCTCTGGTTTCCCCAACAGTCCAAACACATGAGCTATAGGTGAATTGGAATAGATAAATTTGCCATAGTGTACGTGTGTGAATGCGAGAGTGTATGGGTGTTTCCCAGTGTTGGGTTGCAGCTGGAAGGGCATCGCTGCGTAAAACATGTGCTGGATAAGTTGGCGGTTCACTCCGCTGTGGCGACCCCTGATTAATAAAGAGACGAAGCTGAAATAAAAATGAATGAATGAACACAATTTTTCAGTTTTTGTGGGGACAACTTAATTGTTTTATGTTCAATCCACTTAAATTTGTATAAACTAATAAGTTAACTTAATTCCTTCATGTTGTCCCAACACAAATTGTTTGTATGGAACCTAATATTTTTAAATAATTGAGTGTTAACTAAACCTATTTGATCCAATTCAAGATTTCTTTCTTTAAGTTAACTATTGTATTTAATATATTGCAGGAATGCAATACAAAGGAAAAAGCAGCATTCATTCATCATTCAATTTCCTTCAGCTTAGTCTCTTATTTATAAGGGGTCACCACAGTGGAATGAACCGCCTACTATTCCAGCATACTGTATGTTTTATGCAACGGATGTTCTTCCAGCTGCAACCCAGGACTGGAAAACACCCATACACTCTCACACTACAGCCCATTTTTAGTTTATTCAAGTTCACCTGTAGCGCATGTGGTTGGGCTGTGGGGGAAACTGGAGCACCCAGAGGAAACCCACGCCAACACAGAGAGAAGATGCAAACTCCACACAGAAATGCCAACTGACCAAGCCAGAACTCAAACCAGCGACTTTCTTGCTGTGAGGCGACAGTGCTAACCACTGAACCACCAAAAATGCAGTATAATCTTTTTATTCAACCATCCTGCGACCTGCAGTTTATGTGTGTTATACAAAGAGCAGGTAAAGAAAAGAAAATAATGGAGAAAGGCAGAAAAAGATGCCAAGTCTGACAGTTGGCAAGTCGATCATCTGAGACCTTTATGTTGTTATTTTCACCATCCAGGATGGTGTCAAGCAGATTAAGACCTACAAAGCTGTACTCGAAATCACAGGATGAGGCCATTAGAGGAAGATCTCACCACTGAATACTTCAAAAACAACTTCAACCTGCACACAGATTCAAGTTGACCTTCAAACACAGACCTGCACCATCTATTGCCGGAGCAGTGAAAGGCTAATATGTTTGAAGACCCAGCCAGACCTCACTGTTGAGTGTATAGCAGCCAAAAACACCTAAACCTGCCTCAAAAAATGCCAGATCAGACCATTTTGGTGCAATGCATCATGCTTACGACAACCAGTGGTGTAAAGTAACCAATTACAAATATTCAAATTACTGTAATTTAGGAGTATTTCTCATCAATTGTAGTCTTCAAAGTACACTAAATAATGATGTCTGCAAAAGTGTTGCAAACTATTTATTTGGGCTGAATTTAAACAAATAAATTAAATTTAGTAAATGTTCAACTTGTTGAAATTTAGACCAAATAAATTGTTTACAACCACTTTAAAAAAATAGTCAATCCAAGGAATCAGCCTTAAATATTTTTTTTCAGTGTAGTAAAAATATGTACTTTTACTTGAGAACATTTTTCTTGCTCTATTAGTAGTTTTACTTCACTGTTTTCCTTCAATCTGCAGTGACTATGTTTATTTTTTGTCTACATTGATAGCAGAATAATCAGTCCTGTGATTCTCATCCAATCAAATCATGCCTAGAAAAATCCAGTGATGTACAAAAAGGAACAAATTACAAATGCTGAAATACAGTATAAAGTAATTTAGTATACAGTAATTACAAATTCAGTAATTGAGTAGATTTATCAGGGATTTTAGCACATTTTTAGTGCTGTAGCTTTTACTGCCCTATTCATCTTCAATCTGCAGGCATTATATTTAGATTTTTTTAATTGTCTGCAGTGATTGTCACTGATAAGAAGCTTAAAATGTCTATTTTTTGATGACTAAAATCACCAATTGGCCTTAAACCAGAGATGCCCCAATTAGGGCCCACAGACCAAAGTTGGTGCATGATAACCTTTGATTTGGCCTGCCAATCAATCAGAGAAAAAAAAGGAGAATTGATGGGTTTGGTTGGGGCGAATCCCTCAATCAGAGATTGTCATTTCTAATTTTACATAACCTTTTGTTTATTTGTTTAATTGCTGAACTACAAAAAATATTATTGCATTTGAACTCATCAGATTCTTTTAAAGGGTCATGAAACCCTAAAACACATTTTGTTTTAGATGTTGACAGATATATATATATATATATATATATATATATATATATATATATATATATATATATGTGTGTGTGTGTGTGTGTGTGTGTGTGTGTGTGTGTGTGTGTGTGTGTGTGTGTGGCACGTTTTAAAAACACTGTTGGGACTATCTATTTCACTATTAAGCGAAAATGTATTCTTTTTGTAAATATAAAAAACCATTGTGTTATAAATGTTTATGGTTTTATTATAAAAATTACATTATAAAATGTAAAAAATATATTATTATTGATACCATTAAAGTATTTTTTATACATATAATTTTAAAAACTTATTAAATTAGGAAGTTACCATGTCAACTTTAATGTAATACAGTTTGGTATATTTAGGTTTGGCCCTCCACCCTCAATCAAGTTTGGTTTTTGGCCCTTTATAAGAAAAAGTTTGGGCACCCCTGCCTTAAACTAGAACTGAATGCACTACAGAATGTTACGTTTTCAATACAAACTGCATGATTTCAAGACAAATGGCATGGTTTGATTTGTGGCGCTACCTGCTGGACACTCATTAGCCCCTTTCACACAGACCTTTCCGGATATTACCGGCAATTTTCCAGGCCCTTTTTTAAAATACCGGTAAATTCATTCCAGCAATCTTCCAGAAAGAGAAGTTGTAACATTACCGGTAATTTGGCGGATTGCTGCTCTGTGTGAACGCAGAAGAAAAATTGGCGGAAAGAGCGTGTTCACGCTTAGAACGTGCTGACGTGAGACGTCTACTTTAGCCAATCAGAACATTCAGAGACATTCACATCCGCGCTGTTTATGAAAATAAAGGCCTTTGAATATTTTTGGGTGCACATTTAGCTGCTAGCTGTTAGACAGATAACGTTTCTATGTTCCTTCTTAATGCCAACTGTGTTAAACAATTATCAATAAAACGTTAATGATAAACCGCTGTTTATTTACCTTCAAGCTCCAGCACACACACATACAGTACATCTCGACATGCGAAAGTGTTCCTCTATGTTTTCATCGAAGTTGTTCATAATACTTATCCATCCACAGAGTTTGTAATGTAGTCAAATGTTTACAAATACAAGTGCAGCGGTTTAGAGCTCATTTCTGGTTAATGATGTCAGAAATTACTGGTATTCTGGAATGGATGTGTGAATAGTCTTTTCCAGAAAAATTCCGGAACGTCCTTGCCTGTGTGAACAGCGCTTTTTTGAATTTACCGTTAAAGTTTTTCCGGTAATTTTCCGAATATTTACCAGTATCACGGTGTGAAAGGGGCTATAGCTTGTTAGTCAGGGGTCAAAAGTCATACCTGAAGACTAGCATATCATCCCTGTACAGTCCATGAATAGCTATTTTTTAAACTTAGATTTAGAAACACCCTTAAAAGAAAAAGGCACTGATGTAGGCTAGATTTTTAGATTTTCAGAGTAAATTTTAATCAGGAACTGTGCTTTACTAAGTAGTTTTAAAAATGTGTGGATTTACTTTTACTTCAGAACATTTGTATTGCTCTATTAGTACTTTTACAGCACAATTTTCCTTTACCGTCACTACTTTGTTTATTTTTTCTTGTCTAAATTGATTGGATAAGCAGAATAATCAGTCCTGTGATTCCCGTCCAATCAAATCATGCATCGAAAAATCCAATGGTGTAAGGTAACAAATGACAAACACTCATACAGTAAATGAGTATTATTTCTGATGAATTGTACTTTTCTAAGTAGTTTAAAAATGTGTACTTTTACTTGAGAACATTTTTATTGCCCTATTAGTACTTTTACCTCACTATTTTCCTGCATTGACAATATGTTTATATGTAAAAAAATCTGAAAAATAAGTTATGCGTATAACAATGCAATGACAGATGTAGAAAGTACTGAAATGTCTTTAATACTTTATATAAAAGACTTTTTTGGTGGTGGCAGCTTAAAGACGCCTCTCATATAGAAAATGAAGTCACATGCATTGATCAGGTGTGAGTTTTTCACAAACTTCAACAGAGTGTAAAAATCTTGATGGTTTTGTGGGTCTCGTCTATCAAATCTGAGATTTATTTTGTATTTCCTATTGGATTCGAGTCAGGTGATTGGCTAGGCCATTCTACAGCTTTATTTTAATTCTCTGAAAGCATTTGAGTTTCCTTGGCTGTGTTTTAGATCAATGTCTTGCTGAAATGTCCACTCTGGTTTCATCTTCATCCTCCTGCTAATGTAGATGTTGGACTGAAGCAGCAAGTATTAATTTACACTCGAAGGGCTGTCTGGGCATTCCATGCCTTTCTACACCTTCCTTTCTTCATGTGTTTAATACATTTCCCCTGTGTCATTTATTACACATAACTTAATTTGTAAACTAATTAGATTTGTTTTCTTTGCATATTTGGATTTCTTTGGTTGTTACTGTTACGGTTTCTATTTAAATATGAATCGTGAGCCTAAGACAATGTAACATAAATAAACAATGGCCAAAGTGCTCTAACTAAATTATTTCTTAACATAACATAATCAGCAAAACTATTCAAAATGATAAGAGATGGGGAGCCCAACAACATAATAAATAACAACCAAACAAACCTAAAGAAGTTTGGGACTCCCCACTCTCAACAAATATAAAAAATAATCTTTAAAGGAGAACACAACAATAAAGCAGTCAGAAGGTGTGGTGGCGTGAAGGAATAAGCGAGAAGTCCGCTTCCGTCCATTTTAAAAGCCTGACGTCACCAAATCAACCAATAGAAAACTGAAAAGGGAAAAAGACCAACAAGATCAATTGAAAGTAATAATTACCGGCAGGAGTGAACGCCACACGTAACAGTTACCAGCATCCGGGGAAAATTTCAAGTCAACAGCACCTTTAGAAATATGTTTTCTGAGAAAAATGGTGACGTGTTTAATACTTATTTTCATCGTTGTACTTTTAATCGTACTACTTTTTTTGTCAAGTAATGGTACTTTTATTTAAGTATGATTTCTCAGTACTTTTCCCCCTCTGACAACAAAACGAAGCTTTCAGAAACTAGAAGATATGTTTTCATCGATGTTTCGCATTGTTTTGTTGCCTTTGGCGCTGGATACTGTTAGCATGTGCACGGTTTCAAGACTCGCGTGTTTTTGGAGAGCACTTTTGAAAGAAGTGTCAGAAACTTGGTATTGAGTGAAGGTCATCTCAGCACACAGCAAAAAAAAAGACACGAAAAAACAACGAGCAATGCGTTCAGATTTAAATCTCTCTGAAAACCTGAGAGGAAAGATGAAAACAGTGAGCAGGCAGTGTCGAAATCTGGGAGAATTAAAACACAAGACGATCAGGCCAAACTGGCAGTACAGTAGTGTGGGAAGCTTATCCGTGGCTCTGAACACTGGATTGCAGCAATTCTGTTTGTGCCACAGAATATTAAGTGTACGAGAGAAATGCTGTTTTGTTTTCTAGGTGGAAGACATAATTATGTGCATGCAAATTTCAGCAGCGCTACTAGTGTAATTAATGATTGTGGAGACAAAATACTATTAATTTGTCTGCAAAAATGTGCTTTCCACCATGAGGATGCATGTTTTATGTGTATTTTGTTTTTGTCTGTATTAGTGTCTTGAAGAATGTAAGTGTGGCAGCTTGTTCGGCACCATGTATTGTAGCACATGTTTCTGGTTCACTCGCTCACTCTCTCTTTCTGCACTTTCCTTATTGTTGCCAGTTAGTAATAAAAACCATGTGGAACAGACTGAGAGATGGATAGAACTGCTGTATTGTGTGTGTGTGAGAGAGAGAGAGAGTCCAGTCCTTGGACTTACATCACTACAGTTTTTTTTTTTTTTTTTTGTAAATGCAGTGCCATTCTTAAAGAAACCGTTCGTCTAAGATGAACATTTTGTCTTCATTTATTCACCCCATCTCGTTTCAGTCTTGTGCTATTTTTTAAGAGTGAAATTTTAGTCTGAATATCAGGATTTTTCTACATGAAAATACACATTTCTTTGTGCATATTGATATAGACAAAGAAAAATATAATATTGCTTTAAAATACTAATATAGAATGTATACAGTGCATCCGGAAAGTATTGATAGCGCTTCACTTTTTCCTCATATTTTTATGTTACAGCCTTATTCCAAAGTGGATTAAATTCATTTATTTCCTCAAAATTCTACACACAATACCCCATAATGACAATGTGGAAAAAATAGTTTTTTTAATTGTTGCAAATTTATTAAAAATAGGCCCGTATGGTAGAGTGGCCAGACGGAAGGTGCTCCCCGCCTGGAATTTGCCATAAGGCATCTGAAGGACTCTCAGACCATAAGAAACTAAATTCTCTGTTCTGATGAGACTAAAATTGAACTCTTTGGAGTGAATGCCAGGCGTTACGTTTGGAGAAAACCAGGCACTGCTCATCACCAGGCTAATACCATCCCTACAGTAAAGCATGGTGGTGGCAGCATCATGCTGTGGAGATGTTTTCAGCAGCAGGAACTGGAAGACTAGTCAGGATAGAGGGAAAGATGAATGCAGCAATGTACAGAGACATCCTGAATGAAAACCTGCTTCAGAGCGCTCTTGACCTCAGACTGGGGTGACGGTTCATTTTCCAGCAGGACAATGGCCCAGAGCACACCGCCAAAATATCAATGGAGTGGCTTCACAACAACTCGGTGAATGTCCATGAGTGGCCCAGCCAGAGCCCAGACCTAAATCCTATTGAACGTCTCTGGAGAGATCTGATAATGGCTGTACATCGTCGCTTCCCATCTAACCTGATAGAGCTTGAGAGGTACTGCAAAGAGGAATGGGCAAATATTCCCAAAGACTGGTGTCTCTAACTTGTGGCATCATATTCAAAAGGCTTGAGGCTGTAATCGCTGCCAAAGGGGCATCAACAAAGTATTGAGCAAAGGCTGTGAATACTGATGTACATGTGATTTTTCAGGTTTTTATTTTTAATAAATTTGCAACAGTTTCAGAGACTCTTTTTCCACATTGTCATTATGGGGTATTGTGTGGAGAATTTTGAGGAAATAGATTAATTTAATTCATACTGGAATAAGGCTGTAACAAACAAATGTGGAAAAAGTGAAGCGCTATGAATACTTTCCGGATGCGCTGTAGATAATGGCCAGCATGGTGGCGCAGTGGCTTGTGCTGTCGCCTCACAGCAAGAAGGTCGCTAGCTCAAGGTTGGGTCAGTTGGCATTTCTGTGTGAAGTTTGCATGTTCTCTCCGTGTTGGCGTGAGTTTCCTCCAGGTGCTCCGGTTTCCCCCACAGTCCAAACACATGCACTATAGGTGAACTGAATAAGCTAAATTGTCCGTAGTGTATGTGTGTGAATGAGAGTGTATGGATGTTTCCCAGTACTGGGTTGCAGCTGGAGGGGAATCCACTGCGCAAAAAACATATGCTGGAAAGTTTGCAGTTCATTTCGCTGTGGCGACCCCTGATTAATTAAGGGACTGAGCCGAAAAAGAAAATGAATGAATATGCAGTAGATACTAATATAAATAATATAGATTTTAAATACTATAGTCCACAATTGCTATGTGCAATTATTTCATAATTATTTATTGCAATACAGCATTCTCTTTTATTATGATCATGTTGTTAAAGTGAACATTTTGTTATTATTTATTCTCTCCATCTCCTTTCAGTTCTGTCCTATATTTTTAAATGCACAATTTTAGTCTGAATATGAGGATTTTTTAAGCAAAAATACACATTTATTTGTGCATATTTATATACACAAAGAAAAATATAATACAGCATTAAAATGTAAAACTAGTGCATATGTGCAATTATTATTTTTTTTGCATGACCCTTTACGGTATATAGTATTCTCTTTTATTTTGATTGTATTTTTTCACATGAAAATAATAAGTTTAAAATGGCATGAGAATAAATTATTTGACTTGTTTGAAATATTATTGCATGCACTCTGTCTTATTTCACATAAATGTTGATTTTTTTTAATTCCCCATCCATTCACATATTTTTTTCATCCATCCATCTCTTTTTTCCAGCTCTACATCCCCATCCTCTCGTCCCTTTGCTGCCCCCTGCTGCCACCTCACAGCTTTTATTTTTGCATTGTTTATTGATTCCGTCCTCTTCATTCAGGTCATGCTTTGTTTGTATGTTTTAGGGACTGTATTTATACGGATTTAAACATTAACTATTTCATTTTTGGTAAAATTTTCAATAACATTTACCAGCATAGTCATTTTTAAACATTAGTGTTTTAGTTGCATTTTTAATCGTTAGTATTTTATCTTACTTTCAAATTTGTGAGGGCTTTATTAAAAAACAAACATGTTTAAAATGGTTAAAAAGCAATAAACTGAAACATTTGATCATCAAATAATGGTTTGTGTGTACAACCACCACTGTAAGTAATAACTGAACATACAAATACAGTAAGGGCAGCACAGTTGAGCAGCGGGTAGCACAATCGCCTCACAGCAAGAAGGTCGCTGGTTCGAGCATTTCTGTGTGGAGTTTGCATGTTCTCCCCGTGTTCGTATGGGTTTCTTCCGGGTGCTCTGGTTTCCCCCACAATCCAAAGACATGCAGTACAGGTGAATTGAATAAGCTAAATTGGCCATAGGGTATGTAAGTGTGTGCAAGAGCGTGTGGGTGTTTTCCAGTGTTGGGTTGCAGCTGGAAGGGCATCAACTGCGTGAAACATATGCTGGATAAGTTGGCGGTTCATTCCGCTGTGGCGACCCCTGATTAATAAAGGGACTACGCCGAAAAGAAAATGAATGAATGAATGAATTGATGGACGTATACAGTATTCTGTTATAAAATGCAGTGGCTGTTATAAACCTTCCACCACTTTTATTTAGATGATATTTTTAATTCTCCTATTGTTTTCAATTCTTACATTTATACGAGGTGCTATTAATTTTAAAGTTGATTATTGTGAGATCACAATGTTTGAGGCTGTCATTAATTTTAACTACAAGTTTATTTAAAATATACATACATAAAGGCCAGATGTAAAGCGGTGCCTCTCCACTGAGACATATGTTGTATTGCCATAGTGAGGCCTGCAATCTATTGCATTGGAAAGAAAACTATGTAACCATGGTTACCGTTCCACTCATATTCTATTGCCATGGTTACAACTGTTCTCTAACTGTATCGCCATAGTGACAAGTGTCCTTTCGCCCACAGGGATAACACAAAGCATGGCCACAGCAGCAGACACGGTAAGAACAGCTGCAATCATGTCAATAGCATGATCAACTGTGTTGTACAGCACTGCTTTGCATTCCTTAACAGAAGTGCTGGGTGCAAATAGTTACAAAGTGACAGGTTATTGTAATTAAATTACTTTTCTGCTGAAAAAGTAAAGACTTTTCAATTTTACATAATTTAATTACAGTTACGTATACTTGCCTTAAGTACTACATTTACATTCAGTCATTTAGCAGATGCATTTGTCCAAAGTGACTTACAACTGAATACATAAATACTCAGTGGTGAAAAGAGTACTGAATGATCCTACTCAAGTAAAAGTACTATTACTTGCCTAAAAATGTAGTGCGAGTAAAAGTATCTGTTGTAAATATTACGCAAAGTATGAGTAAAAAGTAGCTCTTTCAAAAGTACTCAAGAGTAGTGAGTAGTGAGTATTATGCTGTAAAAATGATGCATTTACATTTTGTGGATGTGTGTAAACGTAACATTCTGTAGTGCATTTAGTCATTGCCCAGCAGGTACACAACGTCATATGACGTTAATATTAGGTTAGATTTAGGTTGTGACGTAAGGTGACCAAAATTCAAGTCTAGCAAGCGCCATGGACAACGTTATTTTGATGTCCAATAATGGTGTCAAATGACACTGACATTTTGATTTTAAGTTGTGTTAGAAAGTGACCAAAATCCAATGTCGAGCCAACATCTTAAATCAACGTCATATTGACGTCAAATACATACATTTATTCGTCAGGTGTGGCAACCAAAATCCAACATCTTATACATAATAAGTAGGTAATTCAAGCTGTAACATCATTAGACGTTGATATTTGGTTGATTTTAGGTTTGACGTTAGACATTGACGTCAGCCTGATGTTTAATTCTGGCTTCAACCCTGTTTTCTTTTCCAAACAAAATGCAACGTCCCCACGAAATTAGGGTACAACGTCAATCTCACATCATGTTGACGTCTTGTGCCTGCTGGGTATTTAAGGCCATTTTGGTCATCATACAGTAAACATTCATCACCTTCTCATCAGTGACATGCATCTAAACAGTCTCTGGGTCAATGAGTGTAAAGTTTTTAGACATCTTCTTGGACACTTTTAATGCTTCCAAACGTTTTGCTGTCTTGAGGTAGTTCATAATGATGCAATTTATCTTCTATTTACAATTTGATTGGACAGGAATTTCTAATCCGCATAAGAAAAATAAAGCAGTGACTGCAGGTTGAAGGAAAGTAATGGAGTAAAACTACCAATACTGCACTAAAAATGTACTCAAGGGAAAGTAAAAGTACACATTTATAAAACTACTCAGTAAATTACAATTTCTGAGAAAAAAATACTCAATTACAGTCATTGGAGTATTTGTAATTTGTTACTTTACACCTCTGTAAATACTGTAAATACGTTCAACAGTTTTATATAAACCAATCCAGAGAAGAAAGAGTAATTCATGTATTTTGCTGAATAAATTTATTTTCAACTAAAGAACATTATCATTCATTAAGTAAAACTGCATACGCTTAAGAAAAAAAACGTATTGAGAAATTCGTTCATGATAATATAATATATAAAATCAGAGAAACTGAGTAATTGTAAATAAATAAATAAATTATATATATATATATATATATATATATATATATATATATATATATATATATATATATATATATATATATATATATACACATACACACACACATACATACACACACATACATACACAGTTGAAGTCCGAATTATTAGCCCCCCCTTTGAATTTTTACTTCTTTCTTCAATATTTCCCAAATGATGTTTAACAGAGCAAGGACATTTTCACAGTATGTCTGATAATATTTTTTCTTCTGGAGAAAGTCTTATTTGTTTTATTTTGGCTAAAAACTATTATGTCTAGAAATGTGCTGAAAAAAAATCTTCTCTCCGTTAAACAGAAATTGGGGAAAAAATAAACAGGGGGGCTAATAATTCTGACTTCAACTGTACATACAAGTGTTTTTGTTTTGTTTTTTTACAAAACTAAAAGTTCCAGTTTTACTTTAATTTCTATTGTTTATCCAGGGGTGCCCAAACTTTTTCGTATAAAGCGCCTAAAAACCAAAATGTCATTGAGAGCCGTGGGCCAAAGATAAATATACCAAACTATATTCCATTAAAGTCGCCATGGGTAATTTCCTAATTTATTAAAAAACATGACTTTGAATGGAATTAACAAATGCAGTAAAACATTTAAAATGATAACTTATTGCAATAAAGCATAAACAAACACATTTCTAACAGTGGAGTTTACAGCTAAATACACCAGTCAAGCAGAACCTGCCTTTGCCTTGATTTGTCCGCTATCCGTCAGGTGACAGTATGTACATTTAAACTACACCTGATTAATTTACACAGTTCAATTGAAACATTTCATTTCAGCTAGCTTTTAACAATAAAACAAACAAACAAAATGTTAAAATTTGAAATGACAATCTCTTAGCCATCTTCATCATTCCTCTCTTCTCAGATGGCATGGCGGCCCAAATTAAATGTTGGGCCAACTTTGGCCCGCAGGCTCTAGTTTGGGCATCCCTGGTCTGTGCAATGAGATTTAAGTTAATTTTTAGTATTTAGTCAAGAAATGTAATTACTTTTTGAGTAACTAAGTTAGTTACTTTTTAGACAAAGTAATTAGAAAAGTTATATATTTGAAGTAACGTAACCAACACTGCTTAGCAATTCATGAACATTTCCTTTTGTCTCCTTTTTTCATAGGAAATAACAGCCTGTTGTCTCCACTCCTGAAAACTGAGGACCCAAGCCTGATGCTCAAATTAATTCTGCTCAAAAATATCATAGTGAGAGGAAAGAGATTACAAACGTACATGCTGAACTGGACCTAGCTTACAGTTAAACTCAATCCAGAACCATCACGGATACAGAAATACGGAATATCACATACATAAATACGGAAATCCTGATCTGCAATTTTTGGTGTAATGAGCCGTCTGTCAGGTCGTCTGCGCTCTGGAGGTGTTCGCTTGACTTGTGAGGCACTGCCAGAAAAGGACTGCAATGATGATGAGGGAGCCTCTCTATGGGAGGGCGATGCAGAGCCCGGTGCCACATCAATGGGACCCAGTGATGCTAATCCAGCCAGCGCACTACATTACAACTTTTATTCACCTCCCTCTTTAGCTAATGGCCTGCGGAACCATGAAGAGCAGCTTCGGCGTAGAGCAAGGAGACGTAGGCCGACAGAATACGTGGAGCAAATACACACACAAGAACAAGTGCACATGCAGCAGAACACACAACCACAGATGCACACACTCACACAACCAAGCACACACCTGCAGCCTCACACACACATTCCGGTGGATGCACATTTGTGGATGGACACGAACACGGTAACAAACAAGCACACGCAAAAAAGCATGTGCACACCTACTAGCTCCTCACTTATAGAGCTGGATCCCTCCCTTATTCCAGAAGATTTATCTTTACCTTCTAAGACTGAAATGCATAGTGTACAGGTTCAGCCTGCTCTTTTGCACACCACCCTGGACACAAATACTTTGACGCCTCCACAGTTCAACCCTTCCTCTTTACCCAAGGATGAACAGAATTCTTGTAAGCCAGAAATGGACGACAGCACTGACCTTGAACATATAAAAGGCCAAGCCGCTGTCATGACCTCTGTGGAGGCTGAAAGGAAGTATACGCTACGTAGCTCTGGTCGACCGCGCTTTCCCTGCCATCTTCGAAAATCATCCCGCTTACGCAGAGCTCCAGAGGATCACATGTTCAAACGGGAACTGGACCAAAAGGACGAAGAAGACGAGGAGAATATAGTGTGGAGAACAGAGGATATCAGTCAACTAGTGGAACATCGGCCAGAGGTGTGTGCTGCTGAATCCTCATTTGAGGTTTTACCACCACCAGATATATCAGAAGACATTACACCAAATCATAGCATGATAACATCAGAGCCAGAGGGCATTGTTACTCAATCAGTTAGAGGGAAGCGACAGGGACGTTATATAGGTGTGAAAAGGATTGTGGTAAAAGTAGCCAGAATTCCTGTTCACATGAGCCGACGTCAAAAAAGCTACAAGATCTCATCCCTGGAACCTGTGAGTGCTCCACCCCGTGGAGAAGGGGTCACAACTGGAGAAGGAGCTGAGGGGGGTGTAGGGAGCGAGCCAGTACCTAACGTGCCCCGAGAGCCCACAGCGCTTCTTCGCATGAAAAACAATGGAAAGAGTGTAATGGTAATGTTTCCACCAGGAGAGCTTCCTGTGATCTTGAAGCGACGCAGGGGACGTCCTCCTAAACAGGCTTTACCTGGACAACCTGACATGCATGAAACTAGAGTAGGAGCAGCCAATGCCGCAGAGCCTAAAAAAATTAGGAGGCGGCGAACTGTGAAGCTGCCATCTCCACAGCCCTCATATGTTAATGATACCAATGATGTTAAAGTTGAATATGCAGATGTCCTCTCAAAACTGGCCTTTTTGAACAGGCAACCTCCCAGCACAGGCCGCTGCTCCCCTCCACGCTGCTGGACCCCAACAGAGCCTGAGACTTTTAACATACCACCAGAAAATCCATCCCTTTCTACTCTTTTGCACCGCCTCACAGGCTTTCGCAGGAGAGGTGGCCGAGCGGGCTGCATGGGGAGTAGAGGAGGGGGAGCAGCGGGAGCATCCAGTTCCTTTAAAAGGTCATTCAGCGACTTTTTTGAAACAATTGGCAAAAAGAGGAAAGTCCCTGCATCTGAACCGGGAACCCCTCGAAAAAGAGGCAAGGGGGCCGCTGGGGGATTAAGTAGAGCAGCTTTAGCTGACTCTGCACAAGGTGAGAAAGTTAGAAAACGTCGACCACGGAAGAATGGGGCTTTAAAAAATGGTCCTGGTGTCCAGGAACAAGACTGGCAAAATGAGAACAGTAGCTGGATAGGGAAAGGAGACATTCCTGAGAAAGCAGGTAGTTATCAGAGTCCATGTTCTCCTCGTGGAAGCTTTCAAAGCAGTGACTGTAGTAAGGGTGGCATGTACCACAGCCCAGGTATGAGAGGAGTGGGCAGTGGAGAAGAGTCTCAGGGTCTGTTTGCAGGATATTTTCGCTCTCTACTTGATTCTGATGACTCCTCTGACCTACTAGACATCTCTATGTCTAGCCCTGCTGGACGACAGGAAAGTCGTAAGCTCACTCCAGGATATGAGGGTGGCAGCCCGGGTGCTGCTCATCGTTGGTCTCCTGCCTTTCCGAAAAGAAGTCCTAAAGGAGCAGCTTGTCTTGGGGAAGGGGCACAATTATCTTCACCCCAAACTCAAGGCAGCTCAGCAACTAAACCCTCATATTCGTATAGTGTCTCACAGACTTCTCCCACCCCATCTTTCCCTAAATCCCCTGCACTCTTGCTGTCCCGTTCACCCAGCTCTCCACATCCATCAGGAGGTTTTCCTCAATATCCACCTAGTTATAGTGCAGGGGTTCCTCAAGGTGGAAGCATTTATCCCCTCCCTCAACAGCAGCAACAACAGCAAAGGCCAAGTGACTGTAGCTTTACATATGGCACAAAAACTCCCTCTGTTTCCCCTGCACAGTGTCAGATGAGTTATTCCAACTACCAGGGCTCTGCCAAGCGCAATTATAGCAGCTATCCAGGCCCACCCCATTCAACCACACAGCGAGGAGAATCTGGCCCAACATCGCCAGGTGGAAGTTATATGTCAATGTCAAAGTCTAGCCCTTATTCCTTATCCTCTTCTCCGCCTGAGGGTTGTAGACAATACACAGCTCAGTGGGGATACAGGCAAGGAGGAAACAACTGGGGTGGTGATGCATATGGTAGTCATCAGTTTCATGGTTACTCTGAATATGGGGTAGCTGGAACTGGATCAGAATCCAAAGACATTCTGGACATCTCAAACTACACACCACAAAAAGCCAAACAGAGACCCTGCCCTGACACACTCTCTGAATCCTCCTCAGACTCCTCGCACACTGGAGGAGGAGGAGCGAGCGTTGTGGGGGCAGCATTTCGCCCAAGGGATGTTCCAATGCCTGAGGGTCAGTCTAGTCTTTCAAGCCTGGAGAAGCTAATGCTTGACTGGAATGAGAATTCAGCAGGCCCTTCTTACAACTGGAGTCAGAATGTACTTTTCCAGGGAGGGGCAAAACCAGGTCGTGGACGAAGAAAAAAGTCTGAGGCTCACAATGAAAAGGAATCATGCTCTCTTCCCCCAGGATCCCCTGCCAGCCCTCCTATGCAAGGAGCAGGGCCGAAACGCAGCTCTACAGGTGGCAGACAGCCCAGGGGGGCAAGAGGCAGGGGAGGATTCTCTCCATGCCAAAGAGATCGGCCACCTCCACCAAAAACCAAATCCCAAAAGCCTTCAGCCCCATCAGGGTCAGGGCAGATGGGATCGGGAGCTGTTTACCAAGACGCACTGGATTACTACAGTGGAGACAGCAGTAGCCTATCACCCCTCAGCCATGCCCCAGAATCCTGTGAATACCCTTCTCCATATTCTGTCCACACTTCAACCCCCTCCTCAGATGAGAGATTTGCTCATGTCTACCCTCCAGACTCAGCATCTGTGTCCCCCAGTTTATCAATTCAGTCAGACGCCCTTAAGCAGTATCCTAAATCTGGTCCTACAGTGCAGACGTATGGTCATGCTGCCAGGACTTTTAGCCCAAACCTTTCTCCAACCCCTCGCCTTTTGCCGCAGTGTGGTTCTGCAATGAGTCCGCATCGGGTCCCGAAAGACCAGTTCTCCCAGTATGACTCCCCCAGTTACAGTGGCTCTCCCTGCTGGTATGGGCAAGGAGGAAGTGTCGCTGGAAGCCCCCAAAACTATGAGGAACAGCGAACACCAGCAGTCTCTTTGCCCTCACAAAAGCGGGACATGTCATTGATGGTCTCTGGGATGAGAATTGCATCACATACATCGTACCCTTCCCCTTTACAAAGAGGTCCTTCCATGTCAACTTCTTGTGTGAGTGGGACTCTGGACTCTTCCCCTCAGCATGAAGAGATGGGTTACCATGGTAACTTGGAGAGCTATGCACCCGTTGGACAACGTTATGCACCCCAAACAGCCCGGGGAGGAGTACTCTGCCAGCTTCTTGACCAGCCCAGCGATGAAGGCTTCACCGTCACCAGCCTGTAGTAGAAATTATCTTGGCACCCCTAAAGAGGTAAGACACTAACTCTGGGACATAGCTCAGATTGTAACTGTATGAGATTCTTTAAGAAAATACTTGACACCATGTCCTAACTACATGAGACGGGAAATGATTGCAGAGACAAGCAATTTGTCTGTCTGCACTACATAGAAAAAAAATACCAGATACAAGCCATTCAGAAGAACAGAATAGTCCACTGCTCGTCAAACAAATTGGCAAGGTATATATTCTAACTATACATATTAATCCTCTTTAACATGATTAAAATTACATACTAACTGACTAATATTTGTTGTCATTGTGGGTAATAATATATAATATAATAATAATAATAATAATAATAATAATAATAATAATAATAATGTTGAGTCACAGTTCTAACATTCATTTTCAAATTATATGTTTGCCATTTTATTTTCAAGATATGAGGTAAACTATTTGCTTTCATATGCTTAATGGCAATAAATATCATGTATAGTGGTATTCAAACTCACATTAGCAGCATTGAATAAAGCAGATTATCAGCGCCTCAGGTTACCATTGAATACGTTTACATAGACACCAATTATCCGATTTTAATGTGATTAAGACAATAGTCTGATTAATGTTAACAGAGATTTTTTATTAATTTAATCTGATTAAATAATCGGACTAAACAGAAATCGGATTAAGACATGTGGAGTATGCTGATTTTAGTGGCATTATTGAAGTGCAGTACAGACATGTAAACACCGCAATCAAACCATCATAATCATAACCATCATGTAGGATGCCGCAATTTGCGACATGATAGTCTATACACATACAGCTGTTTGACACTATTCTCTGCATTTACTGAATCAGTGAAGGACCACAGACACCTGCATCGTGAAATGCAGAGTTTTTTTTCCCCATTTAGCGTACAGCATCAAATTTAATAAAATTTCATCTCTTCCAGCAGTTCATACTCGCATCCAATATCTCATTTGTCACAATGAAATGTTCCTAAATTAAAGCGAAAGTGCCGAACTGCAGTAAAGTCGACAAATCAAAAATGAAACACCTGAAAATACATGAAACTCTTGAGGAAATGTGGATAGTGTGGTGACATTACTCGAATTATATGCATTAACATGCCAAACAGGATCATGAAAGCAGCATTCAAAAAAAATCTCTCATGTCAAAACCTTAATCATATTAAATGTCTTATTCAGATTAAGACAAATCATTCATCATTACTGATGTCCATGCAAACATAGTCAGTGTCATAGTGGTACCTTTGTTCAGCCATGACGAAAGAACAAAAAATACTTTTAACATGAAGGAAGATAGCTTTTATCATATGTAGCAGCGTCAAATCCTGTAGTTAGGGCATGGTGTGATAAAACTACAGTCTATATTGTGGTATAAAGTACAGCTGAAGTCAGAATTATTAAACCCCCTGAATTATTAGCCCCCCTGTTTATTTTTTTCCCCAATTTCTGTTTAACAGAGAGCAGATTTTTTTTTCAACACATTTCTAAACATAATAGTTTTAATAACTCATTTGTAATAACTGACTTATTTTATCTTTGCCATGATGACAGTAAATAATATTTGACTAGATATTTGTCAAGACACTTCTATACAGCTTAAAGTGTAATTTAAAGGCTTAACTAGGTTAATTAGGTTAACTAGGCAGGTTAGGGTTCGTATTGTAATACGATGGTTTGATCTGTAGACTATTGAAAATAAAATTTGCTTAAAGGGGCTAATCATTTTGACCTTAAAATTATAATTTTTTAAAATTAAAAACTGCTTTTATTCTAGCCGAAATAAAACAAATAAGACTTTCTCCAGAAGAAAAAATATTATCAGACATACTGTGAAAATTTCCTTGCTCTGTTAAACATAATTTGGGAAATACTTAAAAAAGAAAAAATTTCAAAGGGGGTTTAATAATTCAGATTTTAACTGTATATACCATTATCTACCCCTCATTTGACTGTTCTTTCTTCTTTCCTTGACAGATGAAATGGACAGTACCCTTTTCATATTTTTAATCTTTTTTAAAGGACAAGCTTTCGAAGATGCAGTTAGACTGAAGAGTTTCAGAGCTACGGACTAAATAAAGACTTCTCCAGCAGTGACAATCAAGATCCAAATTCATACACATGGACAGACGCACACATATGCACGAACACAAACATACTCTGTGCTATCGAAACATTCACTTGCATATACTTTTTCATACGCTGACTTGCAACTGCAAATGCACGCACAAAAAGACAGTCTTGCAAACAAATATTGCTATACAGCTTGGGCTATAGGGACTTATTAAACAAAGATCGGACACTGCTTGTTTTCACGACAAAAACATTTTGAGGAAATGCAGGATGTCCCCTTGTTTTAGAGATTCACACATATTTCAGTGGTGCCCAAAAACCAAACCAATTGTAAAGACCACACTGAGGTTTTTGTCCTGCTCCCTCTTTCGCTGTCTGTTTTAATCTTAACGCCTCTTCTAATTCAGTCAATGGGGGATTCTTAATCCTAAAAGGTTCATTTGCTTCAGCATCTATTAATGGTGACTGCACAAACTCTGCCCTCTTTTCACTTTTAGGTTTTTATACCGCATTTGTACATAAGCTACTCAATTTGTTCCATCACTTGAGAAGCTCACTGCTATGAAAACAATCGAATCTCAGAGTCCTGCTGAAAGAGACATACTGTATGTTCAAACAGCAATGTCAAGACCGTGTTTTCTTTTTAATTTGGGGATCTGCTCTAAGGACAAATGAGGGAATTACCAGTTTTATGTGGCTTTAAATTGTTCAGCTTGGGTTTGTGCAAGTACAGTTTAAGTAATCTTTTTTATCAGTGGTCTGGTCCCACGGGAATGTGTCTAAATTTGATCCCTTCAACCGTCGCTCTGGATCCGCAGCATGGTCACGTTGTGCCCAACATCCAGCTCTCATTTGTGTGTTTTTTATCATCACAGGAGGACAGACAGACACCCCCCCCCCCCAAAAGATGCTGTCTTTGTCAAGTTGTTTAGAGGCCAGGGCACTTTCCACCCTGGATATGATGATGGCCTGGAACTCAGGGTGTGGACAATGCATATTCTCCTCCTCTTTTTTTCTTTCATCCCTATGTTCGTATTTCTTGTGGTCCGCTGTGTCGTACAGTGATTTTTTGTGATGAAATATTGTATCTGTCTATTCCATATACTGTATCTGAGGTGAAAATATTTAAATACACATTCTGTTCTGATCATTGTTTATTTTTGCTCTGCCTCTACTCTGTGGCTGGGGAAGACAATTATAAATAAATTACATGGCCAAGAAGGAAAATAAAAATGTTGTAGATATTAGCCTGCAATTATAATTACCACCGCATAGAAATATTATACATGGCAATATATAGTGCTCAGCATAAATAAGTACACCCCTCATAAATCTATCTTTTAAATTCATATTTTAATAGGATGCTTTACACTCACTTTTTATTTTATTTGTGCATATACATTATATTAGCCATAACTAAAGCCAAATCTGGATCTTAACTAAAAAAAAAATAACTTGATAATGGTCCAAAAACTAGTACACCCAAATTTATGTTTTATATATATATAGTTTTTGGACCATTATCAAAAGGTATTATATATATATATGAATATTTGTATCTATTTCATAGTGAACATAGGTAATGGATTTTTGTGCATTTAAAGATAATACAATTAAATTCAAGCAAAATATTGCAAAAATAATTTAAAACCTACAAAACTTTAACTAAATTTGTAATTGTTTTTGCTTCTCTTGATTTTTCCTCTTTTTTTAAAATTTGTCCTTATATATTTTTTTATAATATATAAATTTGGTTGTACTAGCTTTTGGACCGTTATCTTAAGTAATTTTGTTAGATTAGCTCCAGATTTGGCTTCAGTGCTGACTAATCTAATGTAAATGCACAAATATAATATTGTATAGCTTCCTATTAAAAATATGAATTTAAAATTTGTGAGGGGTGTACTTATATATGCTGAGCACTGTATATTAGGGATCAGGGGGTAGCGGACATTTTAAAAGTGGGGGGACGGCTGTATGAGATCATACGTTCATATAATTATTAATCACCTGTTTCTAAATGGTCTGTCTCTAAAAGTGCGACCTAAGCGACCAATATTTTGGAATATGTTGCATATATGACATAATTTATATACAGTTGAAGTCAGATTTATAAAACCCCCTTTGAAATAGTTTTTCTTTTTTATATATTTCCCGAATGATGTTTAACAGAGCAAGGAAATTTTCACAGTATTTCTGATAATATTTTTTCTTCTGGAGAAAGTCTTATTTTTTCAGCTATAATAAAAATAGTTTTAAATTTTTTTAAAAACATTTTAAGTTCAAAATTATTAGCCCTTTTAAGCTATATATATTTTTTTCAGTAGTCTACAGAACAAACCATCATTATACAATAACTTTCAGAATTACCCTAACCTGCCTAGTTAACCTAAATAACCTAGTTAAGCCTTTAAATGTCACTTTAAGCTGAATAGAAGTGTCATGAAAAACATCTAGTCAAATATTATTTACTGTCATCATGGCAAAGATAAAATAAATCAGTTATTAGAAATGAGTTATTAAACTATTATGTTTGGAAATGTGTTAAAAAAAATCTCCTCTTCGTTAAACATATATTGGGCAAAAAATAAACAAGGGGGCTAATAATTCAGGGGGGCTAATAGTTCTGATTGCAAGTGTATGTGAAATCCAAATATGAACTTGTATCTCATACAGTGCTCAGCATATATAAGTACACCCCTCAAAAATCTCTCTTTTAAATTCATATTTTTAATAGGAAGCTATACAATATTATATTTGTGTATATACACATTAGATTAGTCAGCACTGAAGCCAAATCTGGAGCTTATCTAACAAAATTACTTGCGATAATGGTCCAAAAATTAGTACACCCAAAATTAAATGCTATAGAAAAATATTTAATACAAATTTTAAAAAAAGAGGAAAAATCAAGAGAAGCAAAAAATAATTACAAATTTAGTTGAAATTTTGTAGCTTGTAATTTATTTTTTGCAATATTTTGCTCGAATTTAATTGTATTATCTTTCAATTTCTAAATAGGTTTAGGAATATATATATATTCACTGAGAAATGGACACAAATATTCATTTTCAAAATGGGGTGTACTCAATTATGCTGAGCATTGTATCTGTAATTTGCATATATTTCTCTGTGTATCATTTTTCTATATGGGCCTTCACTAAAATGCTTAACAAAATACCAGCTCTAATGCAGGTGACTGTACGTTTGAAAATCAAAAAACAGACTTTATTTAATCATTATGATATATGAGTAAATCCACAGCGTAAATGATATCAAACTGAATGGATCATTGTAATTTTATAAGGGACAAAGACTTCTTCCTGTAATGTTATCGATATTTTTTCCCCCTTGAACGAGCCTGTTTTGCAATTTGGATGAGTTCAGATGAGGACACGGCCGGCGATTTGAGAGAGATGCAGAAGAGGCTGAATGGGAATTATGAAATTTATGGTAGCGACGTGATCTGAGTTGTGAAGTGAGAATGGTGCTTTCGTGTTTTATTTGCTCAGGTTCTCCTTTTTGATTTTCTGTATTGCTTTAGTATTTCCACTGATCAGTGTGTGTGTGTGTGTGTGTGTGTGTGTGTGTGTGTGTGTGTGTGTGTGTGTGTGTGTGTGGAATTGGAGTGTGCAGAGGAACGGGGGAAAGGGAGGGAGGGAGGTTTGATACATTAACTTTAATTTCTCATCCTTGTGCTGCCCCACTGTGTTGAGAATGTGAAAATATTGGACAATTACATCTGAGTTATATGCAACAGATCAACCCAAGGGACGTATCTCAAGATAAATGTTTGGCTTTTTGTCAAATATTATATTTTATATGGCCTACATGGATGCTGAAAGAGAAAAAAACAGTGAAGAAATTCTGTGTTGAAGAAAATATTGTGTTGCAACTGTCTGGAAATCACTTATATGTTTCATTATACATGCACATGAAGCAAAAATGTTCTTTGCAGCACCTGACTATATCGACTTGTTATATGTTATTTCATTGTTACTTTGTATTTATATTAATACAAAAAGGTCAAACAAAAACGTAATGCTGCTTTTGTCACTCTGCAGTCTGGACAATGTTGTCATTAAACAATGCCAGTTTCAGATTAAAATACAATTAACACGCATCTGCGGTGCAAACCAGTGATTAAAGAGCCCCTATTGTGCATTATAAAAGGTCATATTTCGGTCTCCAACAACAGGCTGATATGCATGCAAGATCAAAAAACACTTTCATTGTCTTATAATATGCATTTATTTTATTTAATTATCCTAACGACTCCTATATAATTCGTTCAGCGATTCATTTGTTCCCAAACCCCACCTTTGCGTAAGGCTAATCTGCGCAGATTGGTCCGATGACCCAGTCTATTGCGATTAGTCGACTGCATTCAGCGTGAGACGGAGAGAAACGCCCAGGGGTGCGTTTCCCGAACAATGACGTAACTCACGGCTGAACTATCATAGTAAGATGCATCCTTTGAGAAAAGAATGATAGAGTGACGAGTGTTTCCCAAAACCCGTAGTTTCTCTGTTGTAGATCCATCGTTTGCACCACGTTAGTTATAATGTAAAACGCCCATGATGATGCTCAACAGGGTGGTAACAACTTCTTTAGAGAAGAACCCCATAATTTCTGTGTAAATTATATTGTTTTACACGCACACACATTTAAATAAAAAACATTAGTTTTGGTACAAACATGCACTCGCTTTTCATTTTAATTGAAATAAATGTAAAATGGCACATTTTGTTTCCTTTACAAATATTATTGAGAATTTTCCATAGTCTATTCTAAAACATAAAATCACTTCCAAAAGCTAACACGTATTCTAATATCATAAATAAATCATATAAATAAATAAATAAATATTGAGGCTATTTATTAAGAAATAAAATTGTATATTTATTTTGTATTAGGAAATGAAAAAATAATATTTAATAATAATATTAATAATGATGATTATTATTATTATTCTACTTAAGTCTACTTTTACAATTTGACACATGCAAACCACAGCAGAAATGTTCTAACCAATAGGCCCATGTCATATACAGTACAGATACTTTATTAAAAACCTACTATGAATTAAAATCATTAACGTATGCTGTGTTTTTTGTTTTCACAAGCTTTGGAGACGTAACGTAAATTCCGCTTTTAAATAATAGGTCACCTATAGCTATAACGTTTTTTGCTATTTCGGCGGAGAAATCTGGTAAAAATCTGCGGATTTCTGCTGAATGATTTTGGGAGTATCATAACTAAAACATTAATATGTGAAATTAAAAAATAATATCTTTTTAACTTTTATTTAATGTTTAAAATGCAAATCCAATTAAATTCACTTTATTTGGTAAATAAAGCAAGTCTCTATAATATTTCTACTTAAACATTACTGTACAAACTGCATTGTAAATGAATAAGATGAACATTTTCATATTAGTCAATAATATTACTGTAATTAATTTAAAAACTGAATAAATATAGACTTACACACATTTACTCAAGTCAACAAACAGAATTAAAGATGGGCTAAAAATCTGAGAAAATCTACAGATTCCGTGTGGGCCTACCTATAGCTTTCATCATGAGCCATGTTAAAGTTAATTTTAATACTAATTAGGTTATTGTTGTTATCTATGAATTTACAAATGTACTATTTTACAAGAGAGACTAGAAAAAAATGGGAAGCTCTACGTTATTATTATTATTTGGGTTCAAATGTTTTATTATTCAAACGGCCAAATTCACACTGAGGAAACTTTAATGTGCTGGTCAGTTTGTTATTTGCCTTATAAATGACCACAGGCCACAGATTTAATATACAAAAGTTTTAATAGATTTTTTTCTAATGATATATTTTGGGCTGCACGTGGGCGCAGTAGGTAGTGCTGTCACCTCACAGCAAGGTCGCTGGTTCGAGCCTCGGCTTGATCAGTTGCCGTTTCTGTGTGGAGTTAGCATGTTCTCCCTGTGTTCGCGTGGGTTTTCTCCGGGTGCTCCGGTTTCCCCCACAAGTCCAAACACATGTGGTATGGGTGAATTGGGTAAGCTAAATTGTCCGTAGTGTATGTGTGTGAATGAGTGTGTATGGATGTTTCCCAGTGATGGGTTGCAGCTGGAAGGGCATCCGCTGTGTAAAACATATGCTGGATAAGTTGGCGGTTCATTCCGCTGTGGCGACCCCAGATTAATAAAGGGACTAAGCTGAAAAGAAAATGAATGAATGAATGAATGAATGAATGAATATTTAAAAATTAAATAAGTATTTTTTATATTTCTTTATTCTAAATATTTAGGAAATGTTTTTGGTACATTAAAATTGTGGTTAGGATGACCACGCAACAGGCTAATCCAGATTAAAATAGTGCTTAAAATGTCACTAAAATGCAGTATTTAAGCCTCAAATCAAAAGAAAATCAGGCGAATATCTACAAAAAGGTCTACTTTTTGAGAAAAAAGAAGCACCGCTTTCACCAGGCTGGCTACAGGCCTGGCCTACTATTATTTAAATCTGCAAATTTAATTTATTTCCACTACAACTTTTCACTCATTACATAATTTTTCATGCAGAAACAATGCTAACAAACTCTTAAAAATAAGCCCCTGATGCTCGTCCACAAGTTACCTGTCAGTAAATGCTGTAAATGTTCATTAATACGTCACATAATAAAAAAGCAAAAGCAGTAGGGGATTTTTGTTTAAAACGAGAAGCCATGTACAGCACAACCCTGCCTAGCAGGTCAATTTTAACGATTTGTTTGTGTTTCTCTTGTACAGCAACACACACACTCTCTCTCCCTCTCCCAAATGGACCTTTTGTTTGTAAAGTGAATTTGTGCAGACCACACTCCCACCAGAAGGTCTGTTTTCCACAAATAACACGCATGATTTGTTATCCGCATCCATTCCAGGCTGGGAGTGTTAATTGTTAGTCAGACAATAAGATAAATTCTCTTAATTGCCTGAATTCTGTGGTTTTGAAATTAGAATAAAGATGTTTTGCATCTAATTTTAAATAATTAATTCTCAACCAGTGTCCAGCACATCTTTCAGGATCTCAGCAGATGCACTATGCTACGCCTTAAGGGTATTACTCGGTTACTGCATTATGGATAGTTGATATTTTGGACATCCTACTCATCTTACACGCTGCTTTGCATACTACATACATAGTTGTAAAATATGGTCGCGCGCGGGGGTGGTGTGTGTGAACGCGCCTGTTTGAATTTAAATGAATATGCGCGCGCACGACACGCACGTGCGTTCCACTGAATTATTTTATCTTTATTGCTTTGTCTTACCCCTTATATCTTACATCCCGTTATGATTTTTTTAATTCGTATTTTTTGGGTTTAATTTAAATATTGTTATCTGTGGGGAACATTGTCAAGCACTGACTCACTAGTATTTGTTGACAGTGTCCAGCCGTGAAGCCCTGAAGCCAAAGTCACTGTGGCGCCGACTCTTCATTTTGTTTTCTGTGCGTCTCCCACAGGTCACTTTACAGCTCAAGAGGGCTGAAGTATGGCCGCTTGTAACTTTAACAAACTAAAAGGCATTTCCCAGCGTGTATTTATAATCGGTTTGCCGGTTTTGCTCCTCGTCCAGCTTCTGGTCAGTTTAACAGTAACGCGCAGCAGCACGAGCGGGGACGAGCCTGCTTTTCTCGTCATAAGCATAGAGAAAACAAATGACGGGTCACTGTCTGACCTGAGAAAACACAAGCGGGGTTTGGACAGCGGTGTTTTGGGTTTCTGGACTGCAGGGGATTCAAGACTGACAGGATACGAGGATGAAAACGAGATCGAAGGACTGCAGGTAATCTTATATTCACTAGTGGTGACCAGTTTTAGAAAGATTGTTTCCCCTGAAGCCTGTTTCTGTCTGGAAAAAAGGTGCACTGGAAAAAGTGATTAGTTACTTTATTTAACCCTTGTGTATTGTTCAAATTTCATCGACAGGGAAAAACCAGCAACAATTAGGAATGCATGAATATTTGGTGTCATGGCAATTAAAAAAAATGTCATTATTATGGATGTCAATGGGGCAAAAACAGCCACCAACACAATGAAAGGGTAGTCAATTTGCCCAGAGTGTATTGTTTTGTATTGAATAGTTTTAATTGAGCATTTTCCCAAAAAAGTGTCAAAATTAGCTGAAACACAGAGAATCTGTGGCCAAATTAAGACTCAAAATCACCCCAGAGTGGATGAAAACATCCCCAACAGCACACAAGTGTTAATAAAGTGAGTAAACTTGATGTGAATGTTAAGTTGACAATTATATATAATAATTGTGTTTGTTTATTTGATCATTTTAAGGGATATACTCACTTAAGTTAAAGGGATAATTCACCCAAAACTAAAACCCCCCACATTCCCTTTTCCTGTTTTATACCTTTATGAGTTTCTTTCTTCTGGATGAACACAAAAGAAGACATTTCGAAGATTGCTGAAACCTGTAACCACTGACATCCATAGTATTTGTTTTTCCTACTATGGAAGTCAATAGTTACAGGTTTTTATCTTCAAAATATCTTGATTTGAGTTTAGCATATAAAGAAACCCATAAAGGTTTAGGGTGAGTAAACAGCAAATAAATACAATTTTTGGGTGAACCATCCCTCTCTACTAAGTCAACTAATCACTTTTTTTCTACAGAATACCGCAACTTAGCAAACAACTTAGGCTTCCCTCCCACCGAAATCTTGAAATTGTATCTCTCAAAATTTTAATTAATTATAAATAAAAATAAAAATATATTAATCTACAGTTCTAAGAAACAAAAAGACTGCAATAATTCTGAGTATTTATCTGCATTGAGAGTTTTATAGAAAAAATGTGATTTATTTTTTCAGATCTCAGACACAAAGGTGCAATTCTGTGGAAGACTGTCAGAATTATGATGTTATATTTCACAATTTTGACTTTATCAGAATTTACTTTATTGTTCGTAAAGATGCAAGGTGAGCAAAAAAGGACTGCACTGCAAAAATACTACTACATAAATGAGCTTCATTATGGATGTGACATTTGCAGTAAAATCTCAAAACATAAGAGAAAGTCTATCACAGAGAAAGTCTATGTTAACATTATATTGAATCCAAAACAACTAAACGGAGTTATGGGATCAAAAAATAAAAATCTGTAAACATTTTTAGATTTTAAATGAGTAAAATAAACATGCATTATGGATGTGACTAAAAAAGTCTGCAAGTTTACATGATACAACATGCTTTGTAAAAATTCTGTGAATTAAACTGCACAACCCAAAAGAAACAATGCTATTTAAAAGGATAAGAGTTGGCTCACTATAGAACAAACATGATTGATTTTATTTTATTTTACACTTTTGCATTTCTGAGGGAAAAGCCTGGTTACGTCTGTGACATCTCTCCGTTATGGATGTGACAGATGTGAAATTGCCACTTGTGTGACTTTGGTAAATATAATTGTTTGAGAACATTGACAGAGGCATTTTGAGTATTTTTAAAGTACCGTAAAATACTTGCTTAGACAAAAAAGTAGAAACGGTTTGGCTGTTTTGGTGAAAACCTATTATTTTTCATGGCAAGGTTGACATTTGCATGGAATTGCTGGTTTGTTTTATCTGTAGGGACTGAAAAACAAATGGAAAAAGTAACTTGTCAAAATAAATAGGCATCCCTCCATGACACAGTAGCATTGAAAAATGTTAGTTAACTGTTTTTAATCTCATATCTTCATGATAGGCAACTCAAAAGAAACTAAATTGAGCTTATAAATGAGCTTCTCCGTAATATGAATAAAGGTCGTTTACAATTGTTGCAGCCTTTTTTAATCTGGAGGGACTGAAAAACATATGTGTT